>NC_142928.1:174647969-174790469 GCF_046866305.1 Octopus bimaculoides | reverse complement strand
TCTTTCAAAGCCCTTAATTGACACTTGGGTTTGAGAAAATATTGACAAATGCATAAATTCGTTAAAAACGAAAGACACGCCTCGTACTTGATTAATTTCATTCTTAGAAATAATTCTTATTTAAATTTTAAAAAAATATATGTACAGACTAGTGTTTTGTACTCGATATTTAATGCCGATCCTTTAGTTCAGTATTATTCTAAATTCTTCAGACCTTGTTGATATTAAAGAATTGGCTAGAATGTCTAATGTTATATCATAATTTTCTTTGTCTTCCTTTGCTACTCATATTTTCTTGTTACATGAATATATAACCCAAATGTTGTTTTATTTTTTTCCAATCGATTACTTGTATTTCTATTAAATATCAACTTGGTCTTGTACATAGAGAATATAAATGTAGATTCTTTCTATCCTTCCTGTCTGCATTTGATGGAAACCAACCTAAACTATCACTGTTTTGTTCGTTAATAAATTCAGAAACCAACACTATTTATAAGCTGAGGTTTTTTAAAGACTGAATTGAATGTTAATTACTACGTAAACGTTAGAGATTTAACACTGATTATTTATTATGTAGGACATTTTAATGTCAAGAAAAATTATCCATCTCTTGGATCTATATCTAATGCGTTACAAAGTTCTTTATTTGTCTCCAAACTTTAGATATTTTTATGTATGTATTGAAGGTCGTCGTTAATTATTATTCAGTCTGTTATAATACATGTTAAAACATTTTTGCTTTAATATTTTCGTGTTTAATTATATTTCCGTTATAACTAACACAATGTAGAGTGGGACGGAAAGCTTCCTGCGAATCTGGTCGAGGACCGGTTTCGATTCCCAGCTGTCGTCATTTCACTTCGTTTACATTGGTGTCTCGCTGACAGCTTTAAATTCAGTTTTTATAGCATTCAAATGGTAGCGTTGCATGCTTCACAATATTTACATGCTTACTATATCTCTGAATCAATCCGATGATCAGGTGATTAGTGCTATTTAACATGGTCACAGTTCGACGAAAGCAGTTTCGTTCATTTTATTAATTCTTATTCAGATGAGTCAGAGTTTTAAAGTAAAGAAAAATCCTTTTGCATCTATGGGTTTGTTGTTAGTAAACAGTTTCCAACAGGACTTCCTTATTAGACTTGGAAAAGTACATTACCGGACGTAATTTAATATCCTTCAGCACTCAACGTAACTTCATTAAGTACAAGGTCACATACTTGACTCAATACTCTAGAATTGTATTTTTGGGTGGCTGCAATAGATGACTTCAAAACAAACAAAAAAAGAGCAATTCTACTATATTTGGAAGAGAAGACCCTCGTGAAATATATCATCCACTAATTAAAAACCAGTTAATTTACGATTCACATAATGTCTTATTTCAACTTATAAAAAAGTTGAACTTATGAGTGGAGTGTTCCAGTGCATTTTACCCCAAGATAAAGAGACCTCACTTAGCTGCAGGCATGGCTGTGTTGTTAAGACATTTGCTTTGTAACCACATCGTTTCAGGTTCAGTCTTATTGAGCAGTACTTTAGACAATTTTTTTTATTAAGAGTCCCAGGCCATAATACCTTGTAAGTGAATTTGGTAGACAGTAACTGTATGGAAGCTTGTCGATGATATTCCAGGTGTAGGAAAAAACACCTGAAACCAAAGGGCCTTAAAATGAACTTAGCAAAGACCAAAGTTCTAGTAAGACAGAAAAACCCCCCACAAATCTTTTCAGGAAAATGGTCCTGTTTGATATATAGAAAAAGTGTTGAAAGAAATTCCATATGGAGTAGTCTGTGCAATCTGTGGACTCGTGAAAGGTGTAGCAGAATCACAGGAAGGTTAACGGGAAAAGCAAACTTTGTGTGGCAGATGCAGAAGAACAGTACATAGTAAGAATGTACAGAAAATAGATTTTCTCAAATGTCTGGGAGGATTCTTAGAGGTAGTAGATAGCTTTGGTTTCCTAGGTGACCTAATTATCATGGAGGAGGTTGCTCTGAAAGCATAGCTGCTAGAATGAGAATGGGATGGAGAAAGTTCAAAGAGCTTATTATCTCTGTTGGTAACAAAAGGCCACTCTCTCAGATGAAAGGCAGGTTGCATTATGTGTGTGTACAAACAGCTATGCAGCATGGCAGTGAAACGTGGACCATGAATGCAGAGGACTTGTAAAAGCTTGAGAGAAATGAAGCTAGCATGCTCTGCTGGATGTGCAATGTCAGTGTGCATGTACAACAAAGTGAAAATGTGTTGAGAGAAACATTGTGCACAAGTGGAATCTGTTATGGTGTACAAGAGAGAAGGCTGTACAGGTATAGTCATGTGAGGCA
Source organism: Octopus bimaculoides (assembly GCF_046866305.1). Lineage (NCBI taxonomy): Eukaryota > Metazoa > Mollusca > Cephalopoda > Octopoda > Octopodidae > Octopus > Octopus bimaculoides. The sequence continues at coordinate 174,788,132 of NC_142928.1, read as the reverse complement.
CATGGATGAAGATAGCTAAAAAGTGGATGGGATGAGTGGAAGAGGGAGATCCAGGAAGATGTGGGACAAAGTAGTGAAGAATAATTTCCAGATGTTGAGTTTCACAGAGGGGATGACAAATTATCAAGATGATTGGTGATGACTACTGACCGAGACCTTTGGAAATGTGCTGTGCGTGAGAAGACCCGGCAAGCCAAGTAAGATCGTTGCCAGTGCCCCTGGACTGGTTCTTGTGCGGGTGGCACATGAGATGCACCATTTTGAGCGTGGCCGTTGCCAGTACCGCCTGACTGGCTCCCGTAGGATTTTCGAGCGAGATCGTTGCCAGTGCCCCTGGACTGGCTTGTGCGGGTGGCACATAAAAGACACCATTTCGAGCGTGGCCGTTTTCATGCGGGTGACACGTAAAAGCACCCACTACACTCTCTGAGTGGTTGGCGTTAGGAAGGGCATCCAGCTGTAGAAACTCTGCCAAATTTAGATTGGAGCCTGGTGTTGCCATCCGGTTTCACCAGTCCTCAGTCAAATCGTCCAACCCATGCTAGCATGGAAAGCGGACGTTAAACGATGATGATGATGATGATGATTGGTGATTTCTTGTGCTCAAACGGATTCATCCATATCAGCACAAATGAGGCCCTAAAATTACGTCTATACCCCTGACCTAAACTGTTCCTAATGTGTCTCTTCCCCACAACTCATCTCCATAACACTTACCCCCGATGACACCTCTGACTGTAGCACTATTCCCTCAGCTATTATAACTCTATGAGAACCATTTACTTTGTATCTCACACTATCAGTATCATCCCTTACCATCTTATTTTCCCCTGACTCCCCCTTTCACATCCACTATCCTCCTGTACACCCTTTCATTCTGCCATTGGCAGCCCCCACTGCTTTCGTTCATCCTTCCATGTAACCCTGACCTCGTCCCTGACATTGTGCATCTCTCACACACCACCCACACTCCACATTGCTTGTGCTACCGCCTATCATCTCCCTGACCCAATCCTATATCTTCCGCCCGCCTTCCTCCGAGCTGATATTTGCCATTGGCCTCACTTCCACCCATTCACTATTCACTACATTCACCCTCTATTCATCTGCCATTCTTCTTTCCTACTCTTACAATCTTACCTACCCATTCACCCTTTCCAATCTTCTGTTCATATTCTCTCATATATTCAGCTTCCTGTAACTTGAGGGTACACCCTTGCATTGCTGCACTGTCTTCTCTCCTTCTCCAACTGGAGTAGCCTTGTATTTTCTCTACTGCTAGACACCTGTTCTTGTCCTATCATACCTGGCACAAAGCCACCCCCTTGAAAAGTACACCCCTTCAGTTGAGGGGTTTTGTCTTGCAGGCTACTTGGTAACCTCACTTGTGCTAGTGCCACATGAAAAGCACCCAGTACATTCTGTAAAGTGGCTGGTGTTAGGAAGGGCATCCAGCCATAGAAACCTTTTCAAGGCAAACATTAAAGCTTAGCACAGTTTTCTGACTTGTCAGTTCCTGTTAAACTGTCCTACCCATGCCAGCATAGAAAACAGATATTAAATGATGATGGTGATGATTTGTCTTTGTGTTTATTCCACCACCACCACTACTTGACAACTGGTACATAATACTTGCTTTAAAATTTCTCAGTTAACTAGATCTAAGAAATACTTGCTACCAAAACCCTCTTTGAATGGAGGAAAAATTCTTTACTCTTTTGAGACTGATGAAAGGCTATTTTCATACTCTAGACTGCTTTTGGTAGTGCCAGTAATGCCATTTTCCAGAGTATGATGACTGATTTTATCACCAGTAATAAACTAACTGGTCTATTGCTAGACACTGTTATTTGCAAAAGAAACATTATAGAACATGACATGAATCTACCAATTTCTGATATATATTAAAGATTACGGGTTTACTTTAATAATGGGAAGTAGACATGTAGAAACTACTATTGTAATCTTTGGATATCTGATTGCCAAAGACTCACTTTCTCTCGGTCCTCAATAGTTAGAACCATTACTGAAGCTTAAAGTTTCTGTAGTTTCTAAAAGCTTATCCAAAAATATTGGGTCATTCACTTATGCAAGGAGATTCCAAGATATTTGTATGTAATACAACCTCCAATGGATTCATCTTCCTTCTGCTTATCCACTGAAGAAGGGATTCTCAACCTTGGTGGTCCATATAAGATTTTTTTGTTAAAATTTATGTGCAATAAATTGCTTATACTTCTACAATATGCAAAATATTTTAATTTTTTTACACAATTCCTAATAATATTTGATTATAAAAATATAGTAGGATGTTGTTTTATACACATCAAATGGCTATGGAGGTCCAGTAGAGTAAAATAGGAATCAAAGGAGTCCATCGGCAAAAATAAGAGTTGAGAACCACTGGATTAAAGCAATTGTGACCTTTGAAAAGCTGAAGAAAATAATTCCTGAAGTAATTGCTCATTCTATATTGCACATCATAAATTTATTAGTTGTAGCTACTGATGCATCTGAATTGGCTTTAACAGCTACTCTCTCCCAAGAGGGATGACCAATAACTTTCTTTCCAAGCTCACTCAAGACATTGTCCTACTTTTAAAAAGGAAGCTGCAGCTATTATTGAAAGCCTACATGTAAGGAAACGTTTTTTACTGGGCAAATGTTATACCCAACTGACTGATCAATATGCAGTTTCATTTATGTTTCAGCCTTCAGCTAGATCCAGAAAAAAGAACTGGAGAGCAGGGACAATGTTGTTTTTATATATGTGCGGGTGACATGTAAAAGCACCCACTACACTCTCTGAGTGGTTGGCGTTAGGAAGGGTATCCAGCTGTAGAAACTCTGCCAAATTAGATTGGAGCCTGGTGTTGCCATCCGGTTTCACCAGTCCTCAATCAAATCGTCCAACCCATGCTAGCATGGAAAGTGGACGTTAAACGATGATGATGATGATGATGATGATGATGATGATGATTCAATTTCATCTAGGGATTGATTATATTCCTGTAGATGTCCTCTCAAAGATCTAGTACTATGATATGAATTGTTTACCTCTTACTGACATACACACACTTCATTGTTGTGCTGCAGAATGGTAACTTACGCATTACATCAAAACAAAGAACTGAACCTCCTCTTTCTGTTAGATAATAATGTCTGGCAAATCTGCATAAAGATGGCTCCATACTGAAATGAATTATAAAGGAGTATGTAGACAATTAATCAAAGTTGATTCGAATGACTTGGATTTTATTGGTCCGAAACATTAAATATATCCTGACAATATTTCATAAGTATTCCAGTTTTATGTTTGTATATCTTTTAAAGGCCTTTATGATAGCTATCATAAAATATCTTAAGGTTGTCTTTTATCTTTACCAGCTTTGATCACTCTGATTGTGGAGTCTTGTTTGTGAGCAACAAATTGTCTACTTTTCTTATTCAACACAGAAGTAGAAACACTCCTTATCACATTAGTGGTAATGAACAGAGTGAGAGGCCTCATATGTGCCTTTGAAAGTCTGTGCACTTAGCTCTAGCTATCAAGAACTACCAGATACATTTAACTTAATTCTTTGATATCTTTACTTTATATTTCAATTAATTGTACACCACATGAAAGAATGTTCTCTTTCCAATGACAATAATCTATGGGATTTTCTCTGTTCTTATAGTTAACTCAATTAGATTAAGATCTAGTAAGATGACATAAGAGTTAAGACAGATTTACTTGCTGAACCTCAGTATGCATGTGTGCAGTTTAAAAATGCTGGAAAGATATTATGAACCTAACTGATCTTTCACCAATTGTTAATACCCATGAAGAGTTTTGAGAAGATAATTTTGCAATGCAGTCACATGGAAAACTTTATGTGAAAAGACATTCTCAAACTTCAATGCCTTGAATTTTCTGCACGAATACAAATGGCTCTATAAAAGAATCATATTTTTGATAAAGTGAAAGCTGTTAAACTAAATTTTTTAAAAAGTATTATTCATCGATAGCTATTATTTGCTTCCTTGACTCCTTGATTTTTGTTGAACTCTGATTACTTGTTTTGTTTTATATATATATATATATATATATATATATACATATATATATATATATATCATCATCATCATTTAACGTCCGCCTTCCATATATATTTATATATGTGTATGTATGTATGTATACATATATCATTGTTATTATTTTAAACTGTTGTATGTCCAAATTTGGACAAATGCATCTTTTTTTCAGTATTTATTTTTGCTTGAAATAGCCAGTTCTGTTGGTCAAACTATCATATCTCCAACTACTTCAGATGCCAAGATATCAAAAACTGTCAAAGTGTAGTACAACAGTTTTGCTATGGAATGGTGAAACTATTTTTTTGTTTTCTGAAAAAGCAACGTTTTGGACTTACAACACTATTGCATCATAACAATGATATATGTGTGTGTGTGTGTGTGTGTGTGTGTGTGTGTGTGTGTGTGTGTGATGGTCACTTCATCTTGTCAGATGAGAGCCATCTCACATTCAGTCTGATTTGCTTTCATCTTTGCATGTGCATGGATATCCATCACTATTCAACTTTATAAAATACAAAACTGGTCAAGAAATGAAAAATGAAATAATATCAAAACGTCTGTGTCATTGGATTTAAGTGACCAAAGCTTGTACAACACTTTTGCCATTCTCTCAGTCACCCCAGTAGGTTCTAGCGACAAGCATTGTAAGTTGACCGGTACTATTTTGACTACAAGTTTTATGTCAGAGTAACTTTCTCCTGGAAGAGCTGCCTTCCCTACATCTTTGTCCAAAAATAGCAGGAGCCTCCTTTGCCCCTGGAAAATTTATTTAACCCATAGATGAGACCCTGACAGGTACTATCATTCAAGATCAGAACAGGCCTGGGAGTAATGGTATTTAAGGGGTGGCTCCACATTCTCCGCAACTCCAGAACTCACCAAGTGGAGCCTCACCACTGGATGCAGTTTAATGTCATACCCAGGGCAATCTATTTAACCCAAGGATGGGACTCTGACAGGTACTACCATTCCTAGTCAGAACAGACCCGAGAGTAATAATAACAAAGGGATGATTCCATGTTCCCCCACAACTCTACAACTCCCAAACTGGAGCCTCACCATCAGATACAGTTTAATGTCATATTTTCTACTATGCTCTTTTCTCTTCTCTATCTTTTTATTTTCTGTATTTCCTAAAAAAAAAGTCTTGCTAAGATGTTGTGAATGTATTTAATGCACATGCACAGATGGTGGTCATTAATAAGTAAGAATTACCATTTTCTTTTGAACATTTCTGGTGTGCCTTTAAACTTCTAAACATGATCCAGTAACTTTAGGCTGAATAAGTTACTCTAGTTTGCTTTTACTTCATAACACAAGTAATTTTTCTGAATGGATTCCAAAGCATGGGCTTGGTTATAAGCAGTCTTCAAGACAAATGCCATTTTCCAACATGCATTTTTGGATGTGTGGAGCTGCTAAATAACTATAAAACCATCTTTTACTTGTTTCAGTCATTAGACTATGGCCATGCTGAGGCACCGCCTTGAATTTTTTGTCAAATGTATCAACTTCAGTACTTTTTTTTTTTTAAGCCTGGCACTTATTCTATTCACTAGCATAGCTTGGGGAGGGGCAGTGGGAGCAGTCCGACCGAAGCGGCACTTTTGGGTCTGCTGTAGGCAATATGCGGTTTTTGTGGGGTCCAAGAGCAGCAAACAGAAGGGCCAGCCCAGGCAGCACACACTCTAGCTATGTTAGTGATTCTATTGGTATCTTTTTACCAAACTGCTGAGTTGCAGGGACATAAACACACTCACACTGGTTGTCAAGTGGTGAGGGAGAGAAGACAAACAAAGACACATACACATATATATAACAAGCTTCTTTCAGTTTCTATCTACCAAATCCACTCACAAGGCTTTGGCTGGCTTGAGACTATAGTAGAAGAGACTTGCCCAAGGTGCCACGCAGTGGGACTGAACCCTGAACCATGTGGTTAGGAAGCAAGCTTCTTACCACACAGCTACACCTGCAATGATTTCATTGAAATTATAATACTTCCCAAGAGTTTGGAAAGCTGATGGAATTAATTAATTCCTCTTGTGCTTGGTACCTGCATACCAAAGAAAAAAAAACTTGATATAGAGTGCTTTAAGTATTTAAATTGCAGAATCTTAGTAAACAACATTAGCAATGTAGTCATAGATTATTGGGGACAGATAATTATAAAAAGTACCATGTATCTTTGGTAAGATGGAATAGATTAAAAAATATCTTGAATGTGTGATTCCAGTGGTGCCACTCTTTACAAGGGTCTGAAGAAACTAGATTATCATTAAATCTCTCAAGTTTGAGAATTTTTTACCGTTTCATTAATTTTTTTTTTACCTGAATAAATTGATGTAAATATTTAAGTAATAGTTTTACTAAACGAGAACAACCTATAATTGAAAGATAAAGATAGATGCAGGTGCAGCTATGTGGCTAAGAAGCTTGCTTCCCATCTACATGGTCTTGGGTTCAGTCCTACTGTGTAGAACCTTGGGCAAGTGTCTTTTACTATAGGCCTGGTCAGACCAAAGCCTTGCAAGTGGATTTGGCAATGGAAACTGAAAGAAGTCCATCATGTGTGTATGTGTGTGTTGTATTTGTCTCCCACCACTTGGCGACTGGTGTTGGTTTGTTTACATAATCACAACTTAACAGTTTGGCAAAAGTAACTATTAGAATAAGTATCAGACTTTAAGAATAAGTACTGGGGTCAATTTGTTTGACTAAATTCTTCAAGGCAATGCCCCAGCATGGACACAGTCCAGTGACTGAAACAAGTAAAAAAATAAGATATATGAGATGTAAGAGAAAGTGATGAACAATCATCACAACAATCTCATTAACCCATTAGCATTTGAACTGGTTGTATCCAGTCAAAATATTCTACCTGTTTTATGTTCAAACTGGCCAGATCCAGCCTCTCACACCTTCCCAACAATGGCATTCTAAGAATAAACAATCACATTATCACAAACTCAAGGCTACAAGATGATGCATAATTAATTCAAGACAATGTGAATAAATAAGCATTACTTTTGACAGAATAATCTGAATGCTAAAGGGTTAAATGTGTATTCTGTGGAGGCTGGGTTTGTCAAAGTCTGCTAATTTGACTTTAGTTTCCGGTTTATATATTTATCTTGTGGGGAATTTAAAATAAATAGGTTGGCCAGATTTCTTGAACAGTAACTTATGTCTTAGCTGTTGCTAGGTTAGGGAGTGTTTGTCATACAGAGAGTTTAGTTGAGATATTGCACATGTTATGTTTATACTATAGAGAGTCATGTGCACTGAAGCCACTTCATTTTGAGGATGTTTAGAAATTAGTTTTGGCTGTGTAATTGCATGCACTAAACCACCTCTGAATGTTTTTGTGTTGAGGTTGTTGTCGCTCTAGTTCAACCTTGGTCAAGCACACCTATGAGTAAAGGCTTTCCAGTTGTGACCATCTTGTCTGTATATTACATTGCTCAGTGTATCCTTCAATTTTTAAAAACTAGCCTGTTGAGCAACTGCATAGAGGCTCCCTCACTGACTCATTAAGGGAATGCGGTTGAGCAGTATGTACACTGAAAAGAAAATTGATTAAATTGATTATTTATAGTGACTGCATTAATCTTTTTTACAATTATTAAATTTTATTTTTGTTGTTTAGATTTAAACCAACAATATAAATAAGTAGGAAATTTTTCATATAACATGAAAACCAGGTTGCATTCATAAACTTTAAGTCACAAGACAAATTTAGTTCTGTATATAAATCAAAAAAGATATTTCAGCATTGTAATATAACATAATGGTATATTCTAAACTAATTAACAGATGAGAAATAAATCTCCCTGACAACATTTTTCTATGAAATGTAACATTCCTAGGTGAAAAGTTGTTGAAAAGTTCCTGGCTTTGGATAGAAGGAAATACTGGAGGATCAGTTAATTATGATTTTATTAAACATATTCCCCTCTCAAATTCACACATTTATTGCAGCAGTCCTTCAGTGCTTCTAAGCCCTGTAAAAGAACTCAGAAGGTTTGGCCTCTAACCAGGCTTTTCATGATACCCTTAAAGCCAGGAACTTTACAGCACTCCCTCGTATATTTCTTTGCCAGTAGCTCTTTTCTATTTCAAAATTCTTAGAACTATTTCCTGCACTGAAAGTCAGGTAGTTATTTAACTCAAATACTCAGCTGTTATTAGATTGCCAATCTCACTACTCACTAGTTCTCAAAAATAAGTGTGCTATTATTAGATCTGGTACTACATAATCGTTGATACTAAATAGTGTCATTCATTGTTATTGTTAATGTTGTTGTCATCATCATTGTGTGTCCATTTTTCCATCCTTCCATCATAAAATGGCTTGGATGAGTTTACTCCACCACAGTATGTTGTCCTTTGCTATTTCTATCTTGAGATCAACCTTCACCACTTCCTTGATCTTCCTCTTCAGTAAGAATTGCTTTCACTTTGGTCATTTCACTCTCATTCACCAAATTATCATCCTTCATATGCATCATGTATCCATACAAGTGCAGTCTTCTCTCTTTCCTTTAATGTATAATTTTTTTCTTTGTCTCTCAGCTTACCTGTTCTTCATCCTACATGCTTGTGAACATAACACATATATTATGTATAGATTAAAGATTGTATTTTGAGTAGTGATGGACTAAATAATCAACTTTAAAAGAAAAACTCTTTTAAGCACTTATGAAATACCATTTATATTAAAATCTTAGCTGTAAATTTATATACAATTTTGGATGTCACACCAGTTTTGATGTTAAAGTTCCTGCTGTAGTATTAAATGTATGTAGCAAGGATAACTACTTATTGACAAATTTTCCAGCCTAACATTACAAATCTAGTGGAACACATGCTAACATTACACACCCAACAGAGCATACCAGCTACATCTCTTGCCTGTACTCTGCATGCAATACCCATATCTTGCCACCATGAAGCATCACCCTTTATAAACATGCATCATATAAGCTGCCCTTTACTCAAATAGAGAAACCCTTTGATGCCAACAGAGGTAATAGTTCCTTGAACTTTTTCTGCCCCATCCTAAATCTAGTTACTATGCTTTCACTTAAAAATATTCTTTGAACTCCCTCCTGTAATTCATGCTAGTAAGAGTTAGATCATTATGAAAATTCAAATATGTTTTATTCTACAACCACATGAACTTTGTGAAACCATTCATTGGACCATAAATGAAATTAATATATGTATATCAATTGTGATTATTTTTCATTGAAAGAAAATTAGTGCATGAAATTTACTTATAATAAAGTTTTATTTTCTCTTTCAGTCAGAAGACATCATTATTTAAATGGAAACCTGACTTAGAAGTGGCAATCGAAGAATATTCAAAAGCTGGTAACCCAACTAATTTTGTATATATTTACATTGTGTCAATTTTTATGTACACTTCACTTATTTATATGAACCTTTGTGTTTATGTCTAAAGTGACATGCTCCCTACCACCCCAGTGCAAGCTTAATTGAAAGATGTTTGGTGAACTAAAAGAAAATTTAGGTGAACTTCTGTACCACATAAATTAATTTCTGTATTACATAACTGACTATGTGAATGACTAGTGGATAACCTACTTCAGATATTTTCAGCATCTCAGTGACTTTTCTTAATTGTCCAGCTGCCTACCCTGTTTTCATATTCTTAAGAATTATTTTGGCTATATTGCTGTTCATTTCAATAACAGGTCCCTCTGTTGAGTCTACTTAAAGTAGTCCCCCCCTCTCTCTCCCCCCCCCCCCCCCTTCATTCTCCTTTTACAGAGGCATCAAGCTGTTAGATCAGGTTATGAAAGTTACAGAGAGGGTCATAGCCCAACTAATTAGGGAGCAAATCAATTTAGATGAGATGCAGTTTGGGTTCGTGCCAGGTAAAAGCACTACTGATGCCTTATTTCTAGTGAGACAGTTGCAAGAGAAATACCTAGCCAAGGATAAACCTCTGTACCTGGCTTTCGTTGACATGGAGAAAGCCTTTGACAGGGTCCCCCGATCCCTTATCTGGTGGTCAATGAGGAAACTTGGGATAGAAGAATGGCTAGTGAGAGCTGTGCGAGCCATGTACAGAGATGCGGCCAGTAAGGTGAGGGTTGGAAATGAGTACAGCAATGAATTCCGGGTAGAGGTAGGGGTCCACCAAGGTTCCGTCCTCAGCCCCCTATTATTTACCATAGTCCTCCAGGCAATCACAGAGGAGTTCAAGACAGGTTGCCCCTGGGAGCTCCTCTATGCTGATGACCTTGCCCTAATTGCGGAGTCACTATCAGAACTAGAGGAGAAGTTTCAGGTGTGGAAGCAAGGTCTAGAATTGAAGGGCCTTAGAGTCAACCTAGCTAAAACCAAAATCCTAATAAGTAGGAAGGTAGATAAAACACAAACCCCTTCAGGTAGATGGCCCTGCTCAGTATGTAGAAAAGGAGTAGGTAGTAACTCTATAAGATGTACCCGGTGCAAGCTATGGACACATAAGAGGTGCAGCAACATCAAAGGCAGGTTAACTAGCAAGTTAGTTTTTGTTTGTGGCAGATGTTCAGGTGCAATAAAGACTGCAAACAAACAGGAAACAACTTCTATCTCATTCCAGGGTGAAAAACTAGAGGTAGTCGATAGCTTCCGCTATCTGGGCGACCAAGTTAGTAGTGGGGGTGGGTGCGCTGAAAGTGTAGCTGCTAGAATAAGAATAGCCTGGGCAAAGTTTAGAGAGCTCTTACCCCTGCTGGCGACAAAGGGACTCTCACTCAGAGTAAAAGGCAGACTGTATGACGCATGCGTACGAACAACCATGCTACATGGCAGTGAAACATGGGCTGTAACTGCTGAGGACATACGTAAGCTCGCAAGGAATGAAGCCAGTATGCTCCGTTGGATGTGTAATGTCAATGTGAATACCCGTCAGAGTGTAAGTATCTTGAGAGAAAAGCTGAACATTAGAAGCATCAGTTGTGGCGTGCAAGAGAGACGATTGCGCTGGTATGGACATGTGGTGAGAATGGAGGAGGATAGCTGCGTGAAAAAGTGCCACACCCTAACAGTTGAGGGAACCCGTGGAAGAGGTAGGCCCAGGAAGACCTGGGCTGAGGTGGTGAGGCAAGACCTTCGTACATTGGGCCTCACCGAGGCGATGACTACGGACCGAGACCTTTGGAAATGGGCTGTGCGTGAGAAGACCCGGCAAGCCAAGTAAGATCGTTGCCAGTGCCCCTGGACTGGTTCTTGTGCGGGTGGCACATGAGATGCACCATTTTGAGCGTGGCCGTTGCCAGTACCGCCTGACTGGCTCCTGTAGGATTTTCGAGCGAGATCGTTGCCAGTGCCCCTGGACTGGCTTGTGCGGGTGGCACATAAAAGACACCATTTCGAGCGTGGCCGTTTTCGTGCGGGTGACACGTAAAAGCACCCACTACACTCTCTGAGTGGTTGGCGTTAGGAAGGGCATCCAGCTGTAGAAACTCTGCCAAATCAGACTGGAGCCTGGTGTTGCCATCCGGTTTCACCAGTCCTCAGTCAAATCGTCCAACCCATGCTAGCATGGAAAGCGGACGTTAAACGATGATGATGATGATGACATAGTAACATTTCCATGTCTCTTTCTCAGTGAGGATCGTGTGCATCTGTCATTGCCTATATGTGTCATCCTGATTTTCACTGATACACTACTTTGCAGTCCAGAACACCCACTCACAATCTCTGATCATCATTTTGCAGGAAAAATTGGCAAACCTCTTACCTTCTGCTTCTCCACAATCTCTCATGACTTATTTTCCAGGCATATGACAGGGAGAGGAGATTCTTCAGGATCATACCATTACAATTGGTGATGAAATAACCTCAGGCATAATGCTGTTGAGTTTGGTCCGACCAAGAATTTTCTTATAACATGGTCTTGTCATCACATGCACAAGATGCTACACACCTTCTCTGGAAGTTTTCTCTCTTTCATCTAACTATCCTGATTTGATATCTGTACAAGGAGGTTGTGAAGAATACCATTTGTATGCCATCAACTTAGTGCATGTCTTAATTCCATTGCAATGGTAGACACTCTTTTGCATGGTTTCCCAAAAGTAGCATACATGAGATGAATGCAATTTGAAATTTTATTACATATAGGGGAATCCTTATTGTGGTTGCTTCCAATATAACAGAAATGGTTAACTTGTTCAAAAGGGTGGTAGCAATTTGAAAAGGGGATGTTTTTTGTTCCAGGTGGAGATTGCACCAAGACCTTCATTGTTTTTTCTATAAAATAGACACCAAACAATGAAAATCTCTCTCTCTCTCCCTCTCTCTCTCTCTCCCTCTCTCTCTCTCTCTCCCTCTCTCTCTCTCTCTCTCTCTCTCTCTGCATTCCTTCCACTTCTGACATCTATTTTGGGCTTCCTCATTTTAAGGTTTTTCACTGCTCTTTAACTAAGGGTAAAAAGTAGGGGATATTTGGTTTACGTATTGGCACACAGTATTGTAGTCCATAAAATAATAATTAGGTATTTTACTATGAGCCATGTTTATCTTTTTATGTGTATGAGGGAGAAAAGTTTTTAAATCTTTGTGTAATAACTTCTTTCTCCCTCTTTTCTTTTTCTTATTTTAACAGCTGTTTGCTTCAGAACTTGCAAAGCTTATGATCTAGCAAAGAATGCATATTTAAAAGCTGCAGAACTTCAAGCTCAGACAAATGCGTATCCTTTCATGGGCTCTTGGCCATTATACTGTTGTGTTTGATTCATAATTCTATGTTGTATTCAGGAAGGGAGTTAAGGGGATTAACAAATACTGTTTGGTTAAACTGGCGAAAAAACTGAGAGTATTAAAGTAACTAGCAATATGATTAACATGATACTAGAAGCTATAGACTGCAGTGCTAGTTTAATGGAAGCCTGTTATATAGATGACATACTTAGATGGAGCTGGTCATGTCATATTGTCCTTGAGTTAGAGAAGTAGGTAGAAGGAATTTTGAAAACTATTATCTTTGTTGAAAATGAGCCTTTTTACTCTCGTGAAACCTTTCAGAAGTATGTGTATATCTAAGGCCTGTCTTTCGGGATTGGGCATGTATCTGCACCTGTGACCCTATACCTGAGGATACAAGAGCAGATTTTTTGAGAAAGAATGGCAGTTAACTATACATGCAAATTTTCCCTCTCCATACCACTGATGTTATCCAAGGGAAAAGCTGCCACTTTAAAGACAATACTGCTTGGCACCAGTATAATTGCACACATTATTGTCAGTAGACAAAGGCCTAAACAGACAACATAAGCCATCCTACCTGATGCTTTAACAGTTCCACTAAACTAGTGTTCTGGATAGGTACTTTTTTTTTTTTTTGACTCTAAAAAAATAAAAGACAAAGTTGACCTCAGCTCTATTCAAACTCAGAGCACAGTCAGAGCAAATACCACACACACAAGGCAGCAGTCCAACTTATGTGCAGTTAATGTACAGGATTACAGTATCTAAAGCAGAACAAGTTGACTGTGTGACTATGATCAGTTCAGGCACAAGTGAGCTAAGAATGTGACTGGGCATCAAACATACTTGCAGTGTTATTATAAAAATTAAGTGGTACGAGCAGACCATTAAAAACATAGGAAGAGACAGACCTAAAAACAATGTCTCTCACAGAAGAGATCCTATTCTGCAACTCTCTCTATGGCAGCATACAAAAATCATTAAAATGATCATGATCAGGATAATGTCTTTAGTTTGAATCTTCAACATTCTTAAACTGCATTATATTTCCCCACTGTTTTATATAACTTCTTTCAGTTTCTGCAATCATTTCCTCTAGCTGAATGCAAAATTATTATAACTGAAATTGTAGAAGTACTTACTAAGTTCAGTTGTCATAAGAAGTAAAGTATCTAAGATTCTGTGCCTTGAGTGGGGAAGAAAGGAAAGTGGTGTTTTTTTTTTCACTTGGGCTGCAGGCAAAGTAGATGAATATATGTTTAAATTTTACAGTAATGTAAAATTGCAACAGAACGACTGGGTTCACTTCACAACCTCATGGTTTTTGGGTTTTAATTTCACTGCAGCACCTTGAGCAGATATCTTCTAACATAGTTTTGGGTAATGAAATTTTGTGGTTGAAAACTATGTAGAAGCCTGTCAAAAAGACCATATCTGTTCTTGGGGGATAAAATTTAATCAGTCACTCAATTTAACACCATCTAAACCCTTGGGTACCTTGAACAGAGCCCACTCAAATCTAAATCAGATCAAGTCTCTGGTTTGAGGATAACTTTCTCCCATCAGTCATGGAGACCATGAAAGAGCATGGACACAACCTTTCCTCTTCTAGCCAAGCCAAAAGACATTCAATCCTTAAAAATCATTACTGATAATGACAAAACAAGACATACTTTGAGTTTATTCAAACTGATAAAGGACCTACTATAATGTGGTTTTTTTTTTTCAGTTTAATTGTATCCAGTATTTTGAAGCAAATTAAGGATTTGCTACCTTAGGTTTAATCGCTGTATTTAATGAGTTGTTAGAATGTTTCTAAAAGGTGATACTGCTAAAGTATTTTTCCTTAATTCTAATCAGAAAATTCTATGCTGGCAAGTAAGTTATTTGCTTTTCTTTTTCTTTCCCTCTCTGTTACAATAGACTTATATCTTTTAATATATTACACACTGAATTTTGTTGCTTTTTGATTTTTGAACTTTGGAGAACATGTAGTTTGATGTTTCTAAGTTTTTCTCCTTTTTAATAATGTATTCTGACTGCAAAGTTGGTTCATGGGTAAATCCTGTGATAAACAATACAAAAGGAATTTCAAACCCTCATTATTAGAAATAGTAAATTAAGTGAATAATAGATAGTTCAGTTGGAAACTTTTAGTGATTGTTTATTTCTGGAAATATGAGTAGAAAATATTTATGAAGTGTGTGTGTGTGTGTGTGTGTGTGTGTGTCCAATTATATTTCATGTTTCAAGAAAAATAATTGTGTATCTCTTAAAGTGAGAATTAAGAATGAGGTCAAACTGTTCTGATTCATCCATTGCCTTTAAGTAATTAACTAAAATAAACTGATTCTTCTCATGATATACTTGATTAAGATTTTGAATAGTTAAAACATTTTTCCGCAACAAACTTGTCTTTTCATCAATCTGATGAGAATTGATATTTTAAACAAGAATAGCTATATATCTGAGTTACAAGTACAACATTTAATAATAAATAAATCTAAGTAGTTCTTCACTAGTGTTAAAAAGGGAAAATTTGGTTAAACATCTCAATAATGTCTCTTCACTCTTATCTACTATGATACTAAGTTTAGAAGAGAGATTCATTCCGGAAAACTCTTCATTTACGCATAATCTGTTGACCAAAGAAGACAGGTGCAATGCAATGTGACTCTCACTGAACAGATGATCTGCTGGTACCTGTCATCTCTGCAGATAGTGTTGGCTATTGGCTTCTTTGTTAGAGACTCTTGCAAAGAAATAAAATTTAGTTTAAAATCTCTGACTATCACTCAATGACTTTTCAATCTAGCCTTAATGCTTGCCTAATAGATACCAACAATATTTGCTATTTGTCTTCATACTTAACAGTTTCTTTATTTGGGAAATGTTTGTTGTTTTGTAAGTTAGGCAATCAGTATGTATGAATGTGGGTGGTGGCAGTGGTAGTGGATGGATTTAATTTAATTCAATTTGTTTTTATGTGTTTTTATAAACTGTTCCCTATGCTATACTTTAGGAGCTATGAACAGGTTGCATTACTTTGCAAAGAAACTAAACAACTGGAACAAGCTGCAGAGCTACTAGAAAAGGCTTCAGCAATGTTCATGGAACATGGAACACCTGATTCAGCTCGACTGGTGCTTGAAAAAGGAGCTAAGTATGTTTATGTTTGTGGTAAAAATATATTACTTTGTTGTGTCATAATCTTTGTCATTGTAATTGTTGCTGTTTAGAACCAAATCCACCCTGACTGAACAGATTTATGATCAAAGTCATTACAGCTGTTACATTTCTGTCTCTTTCCTTGGCATAGTTTACCAGGACTGCATTATACAATGTGTCTGTCTTCTCTAAGATGGTAACAGATGATTTAAAGCAGATTTAGCTACTGTTTCTAGCAGGTCAGGTAATTGTATAGAGGCTCCCTTTATGTCTTACTGTTGGTTATTCATAACAGTATTGTCGAAACAAGTATCATACATTCATATGCTCATCTTAACTTCAAATATCAATGAAGAAATAATAGTAGTTTCTATTGTCATCATTGTCTTCATCAAGATAAATAGAGTAATGGTCCTTGTTTGATAGCATGACAAAAGAATTTCTTAAATAGGCACAACATATTGATAGGGGAGAGAAAAATGAGACAGTGCAATAATATATAGATATATATGTATAATAAACATAAAACAAAGCTTTATAAGACATACACGCATTTCAGAAAACTGCTAAAATAATTACATAACAATAATAGCAACATTATGCAATTATGTATTTTATTTCATCAGAGTCCTGCAATATTTATATATGAAGTCGTTTCAAGTGGAATTTAAAATCTAGTAAATGAGTCTGCTTTACAATCACTTTCTTTCAATATGTTAAACAGGAAATATTAATTATTGTTCATATGCAGGCATGAACAAATTCCTCCTGAAAAAAGTTTCAACTGCAGGCCATCTGACTATTCCTGCTATCAGTCACATTGATCATCATTGCTTCATGAATACAATAATTACTTGACATCCACCAACTCTGTCACAGAGGTATCTCCTCTTATACAAATGATAGGCAGTCTGATCATTTCTACTGAAATTCTCACCTCTCAGCAACTCACAAGTCACACATTAACTTTGGTCCAAGTCAGTCAATGAGAATTGTACAATTCAATAACCTGTGCCTTTGTGCCATGAATCTCCAATAAGTTCCTCCATTCATCTTTCTTATTTCTTTACTGCCCACGAGGGGCTACACACAGATGGGACAAACAAGGACAGACAAACGGATTAAGTCGATTATATCAACCCCAGTGCGTGACTGGTACTTATTTAATCAACCCTGAAAGGATGAAAGGCAAAGTCGACCTCGACGGAATTTGAACTCAGAATGTAGCGGCAGACGAAATACTGCTAACGTTTCTGCCAGCTCGCTGCCTTCATCTTTCCTCCATTCATCTTTTTGTCACCTGAAGGACTACATGTTGCAAGAAACTTTTGAGTAGCAACAAACTGAATCAGCAACTTTCAATGAATAAGTAAACACTACTACATATACTGAGTATTTTTTCTCACAGCCATTTATCAGAACATATATGAGCTGAATCAGATTGATTTATGTGTTCTTCTAAGAATCATTAAACTATCAACAGCAAAATATGAACTTACACTAACCCAAGAGCCAGTTATCGAATACCTGACTCATTCAGTTAACTTACTTCCTGAAAACATCGTGTTTGTAACCCAATGATGCAGCATTATAAACAATTTGTCATCAGTACTTTATATAGTAAACTTTTTCTGGTACTCAACCGGAAACCTCAACCAACTGGTACCCAAAACACAAAAAAGAAAACGTGTCTTAATTAGAGTCAAGAGAATTTGCTCTAATTTGTGTTAATCTGTTGTCATTAAAAGAAAAATAAGTTTTTACTGTATCTAAAATGGATCATTGCTACTCAATGTACAGTATTTTATTTTACCGCATTTACAATATTTGTATTTTATTTGGTTAATAAAACTTGTTCTTCACCTAAATTATACATATATTTCTTCCTATTTCTCTCATTTCTATGTATATTCAGAATATTAATGATAAAACTGATGCATATATAGAGTTTTGATGAGTTTCATAAGGTGCTTAGTAATTTAAAAGCAATGATTAGATATCTGAAAAATGCAGTTATCTAGCAACTATCTGCCCCCAGTGGTGCCAAATAGGAGTTGGGATGGGGGTTACTGTAATAAGAATCATAAAGGTGTTACCTGTTCTCTTTTTTTTTTCTGTTTATTTATATATTTCTTTTATTTTAATTAGATAATTTTCTTTCATTTCAGAATGGTTGAACAAGAATTCCCCTTAAAAGCAGTTCATATGTACAAAAAGGCTAGTGCCATTGCCGATGTAAGTTTAAAATTTATGCTGCGGATAAAATTTATTGACTTAAATGATGAGAGTGGGTTAAGCTTATGTATCATTATTCTTCACACACACACATACTTACATACACATGCATAAATATGTACATTATATGTATTCTTTTATTTTTATACTGCTTTCAGTCAAAGGATTTAGTCAATTGTATCATCTCAATCATCCCAAGTATTAATTTCAATCTGTTACTCAAAGAGTCAATAAATATAGATAAATTAACCAAATCACACTTTTGCAAATGAACACATGATGCCAGTAAACATTAACAGGGGCACAGGAATCCATACATGTGTGTGTGTATATGTGTACACAAAGATATAAAACACATACAAGCAGATATGTATATGTGTTGGGGTGTTTATACACAAAGATATTTGTATACATATATAAATGTATATTTGCTCATTTGTTTAGTGTTAGTGTTTCCATACTGGCATGGGTTAGATAGGTAGTTATTTGAGGCAGGATTTTATAACTGCCAATCTTTACCTACTTTTTCAAGTAAGGGATTTTTTTTTATTCCAGAGGTCTTCAAATCTTCAGAGAAAATAGTCATAATGTCAACAAGGAACACCCAAATTACTATCATTTCATACAAGCAATGACAAGTGACAAACGAGGAATATGAGCATTCACACCCAATGCACACATACACATGTGCGCACATGCATGCAAACACACTTACAGATATTTACACAAGATTCCTGCAGTTTCTTTCTATGGAACACTTATCCAAGGTAACATGCAACTATATGGTTAGAGTGCAAACTTCTTAACACTTGCAACCATGGCTGCACCTATATATATATATATATATATATATATATATATATACAAACACACATACACTCACACACACATATACATACAATGATACAAAAGCTATATGAATACATTTTTACATTTATTCTCATTTTTCTAGAATGAGGACCGACCAAACAATGCTGCAGAAAATATTGGGAAGGCTGCCCGAATTTTAATCCACCAGCGCAAGTATGTCTGGATTTGAATTCAAAGATAGTTTAAAGATTGTCTGAACTGTAGTGACCTTTCTTCTAAACATTGTAATTCTCATAGTTCTTGGTAAAGAAGTGCATCTTTTTCAGAATTAGCTCTTCATATTTACTGTATTAACATGAAGACTGACTGAGATCGTATAGGAAGAAGCCTCATTGTAGTTCCTGATAAAAATATCAGCCAAATCTCCCTGAAATCACACATGGTGTAAATACACTGTCTGAATAACAAGATGGTTACAACAGGGATGGTTTAACCATAAATCTGCTTGATCAGAGATGACCACTGGCCAAGCTACAATTGACTATTTCACTGAGCTTGACACTTGCAATAAGCTCATGCTACTTGATCTTTACACACTGGCCATTTGCATCAGTTTTTGGACAGGATTTCTTTTTAGCAAAGAAGCAAATTTTCACTGCAGATATTCCAACTGGAATTGATTTCTAAAGGGTTCTGTTAACAACTGATTAACTTTTTATATAGTTACTCAACTTGCTAGAAAGAATAGCTAAATCTTCTCTCAAATGATAATCTACTATTCTAAAAATGGCAGGATATATTAGATTATAAAGTCCTAGATAAGCTATATCTGAAAAAATGCCAAGATGGTTGGTCATGAATGGAATACCTTAGTTCATAGATCAGCTCAATCAGGGCTGATTTGAGATTAAACCCCAGCAACAACCAGATTCACTTGATATTAATGACAAGAATGTTTCCACAAGCTAAAGTGGACTGTAAAATCAGTTTTAAACTCCATATTCAGTAACAATATGTAGGTAAGAATTGAGTCCAGACAGGATACCTATCTTACATTTACAAGAGATATGGTACCTATTCCCAACATCTAGATGAGCTAAGGTATATGGAATTATGTAGCCCCATGTCAGCTCTGATCAAGTAGACTTATGACATGCAGATAGTCAGCTGAATGATAAGGCATGACACAGATTTGTTTTTCCAATTACATCATACCTCCATCTTTTTGAGGACCCCCTACTTCATACACCAGTATGCAGTGATAAATCATAAGATGTAATGAGACAATCTTGACAAGATTTACTCTCTCCACTATCCAGTCTATTTCTATACACCTATAGATTCTAGAGTTGGCACAAGAAGATCTGAACAAGGTTGACTCAGTCAGAGAGCAAAAATTGCACTTAATGTTAGCGGTGTGTATCCCAGTAGTATTTGGGGCTAGTAAGATTTTGAGGTATTTCTCTGCATATGTGAGTTTTTTCTTACATTTGCTAAGCTGAATGGAAGAAAGACAGTTGAGTGTTCTACCCAGGGGCATAACAAAACGTTTCTAGCAGGTGATATGAATTTACTACTTGTTTTGAACTTGCAGACTTAGTTTCAGTCTATTTCTTTTTCTCTGCAATTTTCTCTGTTGGTTTGTCCATTTTAAAAGATGCTGGAAGAATAAATTTAACACAGCATTCTCACCTTTTTGAATTCCATACATTTAAACACTCATAGCCATGCCTACAAAATCAAAATACAGCACAGCACCTATGGCATTTGGAAACATTTTTTCACACTCAGAATTGCTGAAGCATGGAATAAACTGCCCATATCAATTGTTAGCTGTTGAGATATTACATCCTTCAAAACTTCCATGCTTCCTCAAATTTGCCAACTGTACACCTGATACCCACTTCCCTGTTTTTTTTTTGTTATTTTTAACAACTTATGCATTGTCACTTCCTATGCATATTCTGTGTACTATTCATGCACTTCTGGCTGCTTTTTCTGATACACCTGAGCATTGATACAATAAGTTTGTTATTATTATTATTATTATTATTAACAAGCTGGCAGAATCATTAGCACGCTAGACAAAATGCTTAGCAATATTTCCTCAATTTTTACGTTCTTAGTTCAAATTTTGCCGAGGTCAACTTTGCCTTTCATCCTTTCGGGGTCGATAAATTAAGTACTACTGAAACACTGGGGTCAATGTAATCCACTAGTCCCCTCCCCAAAAATTTCAAGTTTTGTGCCTTTAGTAAAAAGGATTATTATTATTATTATTGTTGTTGTTAGTAGTAGTACTGGGGTCGATATAATCGACTTTCTCCCCCCCCCCCCAATTTCAGGCCTTGTGCCTTTAGTAGAAAGGATTATTATCATTATTAACATTACTAAAAAGTTATCAGTTACAAAGCTTGCTTCTCAGTAGTAAAAGTCTATGAATTTAGCTCCACTAAAAGTGATAGTTGCTTTTCAATTTTTAAGATAATGTGACATATACAATAATAAATGGAATCATAATTTGAAAAATGTAGTCATTTTGGGAAGGAGGTGCATTTAAATTATCTTAGCTCTTCTGTTGGTTTTACTGTTGATTTTACAATATTACATGTTCTGGTATTTATATTTTCTGTAATACAATTTCAGGCTTGAACAATCAATTGAATATTTGAAAAAGGAAATACATCACCACAAAAAAACTCAAAATTGGCCTATGATAGGTAAAGCTGCCGTCGGTGTGATATTGTTGTATTTACACAACGAAGACTTTGCAGGAGGTTTTAATTTTTATGAAGAACACTTTAAGTAAGTAAAATTCTGCTTGTACTTAAGAAGGAGTGTATCTGTTTGCTTTTTAACAAGCATAGCATTAAAACACTTTCATCATCGTCATCATCATTGTTTTAACATCCACTTTTACATACTCTCATGGGTTGGACAGAATTTGTTGAGGCAGATTTTTTGCAGCTAGATGCTCTTCCTGCCACCACTCCTCACTTGTTTCCTCATAGCTGGACATGTTTTCACAGAAGATTAGAAACAAATGATATTGCTTGTATAATGGTCATACTTATTTCATCATCATCATCATCACCACCTAACATCTGTTTTCTATGCTGGCATGGGTTGGATGGTTTAACAGGAACTGACAAGTCAAAAGTTTGCGCCAAGCTCCACTGTCAGCTTTGGTATGGTTTCTATGGCTAGATGCCCTTCCTAATACCACTCAGTCACAATTACCGGATGATTTCAACACACACAAATGCACTCATACACATGATGGACTTCTTTTCCAATCTACCAAATCACTCAAGATTTTGGTTGGCTTGGAGCTATAGAAGATACTACCCATGGCACTTTACAATGGGACTGAACCCCAAATCACATGTTTTGGAAGCAAATTTCTTAACTACACAACCATGCCTGCATCTTATACATTTAGTTTTATAAACTTTATTGCATTGATCATCATCATCATCATTGTTTTAGCATTCCACTTTTCTACGTTTGCTTGAATTGTGTAGATTTGCAGTTTAACAACCATATTACAGCTCTTTTCAATCCTGTCATTTCATTTTTGATGCCCAACATCCTGATCTCATTACTTCCTTCTATGTCTTCCTTTGTTATATATACGATCCTCTGTCAGCATAGGACTCTTTTCCACCCAACATTTGTTGTTATTTGTATTACATGTTCAATAACAGTCAATAGCCATTAATGCTAGTTTCTAGCAGGTGATATGAATTTACTACTTGTTTGAACTTGCAGACTTAGTTTCAGTCTATTAATTGCTATATCTCTGCAGTTTTCTCTGTTGGTTTGTCCATTCTAAAAGATGCTGGTTTTAAAGTGGTGTTAACTTAAGTCAATTGTTCATAAACTGATAGTCTCTCACTTTTCTTAGTCTAGCCAAAATTATGAAAGGTAACTTAAAACTCCTATTACTACAAATCTAGTTGTGTACTTTTGGTCATGTAGGCAGTTGATAAAATGTCTAGGTATGGTCCACAGATCCAGCTCTCTGAATATATTGTCTATCTTGTGGAGAATACATGCAATGATTTATTAAGTGGAGAGCAGTGAAACAATCTGAGCATGTTCTGTTTCCTTTACTATCTTGTCTTATAAAAAGGAAGTATTGCATTTTAACAATTTTGTTGATAGTGAGTCCTTTGAATTTTGTATGAATCATAGTTTATTCTTGCTTAAATTTAACCCCAGCTGTGAACTCTGAGAAAAATAAATTTTGAAAATTATTTTTAATCCAAAAAGGAGCAGTCTTAACAGCCTTTTTAAGTAAATAGTGGTGTCCATTTAAATACCAATCCACAAAATCACTTTAAAATTAATATTTTTTTAAAATTTATTATTTAGTATTTAAATTTATTAATTTTGACATCTGCTGCACCAACAAAACCTAACTGGGAAAATCATTGGTGAACTTTTAGCCCTTTACAAAAGAATATATTAAATCATCCATTATGTTAAGTTATTTTCATTAAATTTTAAATTTTATTTTTGGTTATTTTTTCATTTTAGTTGTTAATAAGAATAATTTAGAATTTAGGATAACCTTATCTACCAAGATATCCTTTATTGGAAAGATTTTCATCATACAAATTAAAGTAATGGTTTTTGAAAGGATATTCTTTTACAATATTTCAATTATGAGAGAAAACAACAGAAAAATATCATGTGGACTATATTTTTCTAGTTGGATTTATTATGATGTCTTCAGTTTAACCCTTTTGTTACCATATTTTGGTTGAAATATTCTGCCTTTGTTTCAGTTAATTTTGAAAACAATAAAGAATTTAGCTGGTGTTTAAAACATAAATTAACGTGAGATTTTGGTGGAAGGTTCTAATTTAGATCACTTTAAAACATGGAGTTTGAGCATAGAATCAGAGGTAGTTTCAGGTGTGTTGGTATCAAAAGGGTTAAAGTAACTGGCTTAATTTCACAGGGACTAGAGTAGTTGCTACTGTAGTTGTGATGTCTCCAATGTAACAATATCTAAAAATCAAAATATGAATAAGTCATACAAAAACTAGTGCTATATGAGAAATCTATCTTATTTTTATGTAAGTTTAATAGCATGTTGAAATTAATGTGTCCATTAACAGACACATTGAAAGGTGAATATTCACACTTCTATAATCATCATCATCATCATCATCATCGTTTAACGTCCGCTTTCCATGCTAGCATGGGTTGGACGATTTGACAGAGGACTGGTGAAACCGGATGGCAACACCAGGCTCCAATCTAATTTGGCAGAGTTTCTACAGCTGGATGCCCTTCCTAACGCCAACCACTCAGAGAGTGTAGTGGGTGCTTTTACGTGTCACCCGCACGAAAACGGCCACGCTCGAAATGGTGTCTTTTATGTGCCACCCGCACAAGCCAGTCCAGGGGCACTGGCAACGATCTCACTCGAAAATCCTACGGGAGCCAGTCAGGCGGTACTGGCAACGGCCACGCTCAAAATGGTGCATCTCATGTGCCACCCACACAAGAGCCAGTCCAGGGGTAACTGGCAACGATCTTACTTGGCTTGCCGGGTCTTCTCACGCACAGTACATTTCCAAAGGTCTCGGTCCACCTTTAAATTTTTGTACCCTTTTTATTTTACACTTTACAATCGTAATTGAACCATACTTCGATGACTGGCACCTACGCCAGTGGAGCACTAGCAGCACAGTCGAGCATGTTCATTGCCAGAGTAGCTGTCTGGCTTCCATGCTAGTGGCCTGTAAACGGCACCATTTGAGCGTAATCGGTACCAGCGTTGTCTCTAGCACTTGTCCTGGTGGCACGTTAGAAAATCATTCGAGCGAGGTCGTTGCCAGGGCCGCTGGACTGGCTCCCATGCAGGTAGCACGTAAAAAACAGCCTTTTGAGCGTGGCTGTTGCCAGTACCATGTGACTGGCCCTCGTGTCGGTGGCACGTAAAAGCACCCACTACACTCTCGGAGTGGTTGGCATTAGGAAGGGCATCCAGCTGTAGAAACTCTGCCAGATCAGATTGGAGCCTGGTGCAGTCTTCTGGCTTGCCAGTCCTCAGTCAAATCGTCCAACCCATGCTAGCATGGAAAGCGGACGTTAAACGATGATGATGATGATGATGACTGCCTTCAAAAACATCATGCACTTCAAACTACTGCAGTGATTCACTATCTACAAATCTCATATCCTGCACCATAAGGAATGCAATATTTGCAATTGTAAATAGTTTCCATTGTTATATTTCCATTCCAGGCGTCCAGAACTTTCAGACAGTGATGACGCAGTGTATATGTACAGACTCTTGAAAGCTTATGATACAGCAGATGAGGCAGCTGGAAGAGCCGTTTTAGATTCTCCACTTGTACGACACATGGATAATGCTGTATGTATAAACTCCTAACCATTTCCTCTTTGTTTTATTCTTATTGATATTTAATTTATTCTAAAGTGTAAATTATTTTTCTTGAAAAAGAAAAAGAACAAAAGCAGTTCTAAAAATGCTTATCTTTTAAGATGTTGGGCCTCCAACGAAATAACATGAGTTAAAATATTGTCACTACTGTTGTCTGGTGTTCTTAAATAAATTTATCCCAGATAACCAAATTGAAAGAAATAATTACCATTTTCATCTGGAATAGTGCTGCTGCTATGCACACAAACACCCTGGATTGCATCCAGAGATGGATTGCTCTAACTGGCATTTCATCACTCCAGTGAACACACTCTAGCCTCTGGTCCACAGGCATGCTCTCACCTCTGTCTATTGCTATTATAATGGCCTCTGATCCTTGAAGCCAGCTTTGTTAAAATCACGATTAGTCACTCTGCACTTTCAAAGACCAATGTAATAAAAATTCCCTTGTAAAACTGGTAAAGTTTGGAGACAAAGTGGAAGGGCATCCAGCTGTAAAATACTGCCTCAAATGAGTCCCTGTCCAACCCATACTAGCATGGAAAAACAAGCATTAAACAAATGAACGATCAAAATTTATAAAACCATTGATGTGATCACATTGAATAAAAACTTTTAGAAGAAGACAGAGAGAAACAGATACTGAAAATGGATGAGGAGAGTTACTTAAGCAATTGAGAGATAATCTATCTCTGGAGAGGATGTTAGGATGTCAGTCTATCACAGATAGGTTTCATACCAATGAACTGAAATTTGTAGAATTGAATATTTTGCACAAACATACATCATAACATCAATGGTTCAATTTCAATTCCAGATCTTTTGACTGGTTGTCTGATATCATATCTATTGTACTAGATATCTTTTTAGTATGCAGCAGATTGAGGAAAAGCATGCAGGAAAGACCTGAAGAACATTGAATCTCATAAATGCGGTGATGCATAACCAATATGTATAGGATGTGCCATAGTGTGTAAACAATTCAGTCTTTGCTAGGAGGAAATGAGGTGGAGGTAGATGTAAAAGCAAATAACATGATGATGATGCTGCTGCTTATAAAGATTTTTCCTTTTTCTTTTTTTTCTTCTGTTTTAATTTCCAGTTTGCAAAGCTGGCACGTGACTTAGAAATCCCTGAAATAGGTACAAGTAGTCAAGACTGGGGCCCATCACCTCATGACCCAATAGATGAGATAGCAGAAGCTACAGCTCGACTGGCTGCTGATGATTACTACGAGGAAGAAGATGAAGAACTTGATTTGCTCTAGTTTACCATTTTGGTGTTTCTTCAACAAAAAATTGTCTCTCGCTCTCTTCATCTTTCTTTGATTCTCTAGTTCTACAACTTGTCATTTTAATTGATTATCCATTAAATTATCTTTGATTCTCCACTCCGGTGTCAATGTTATGACCCTCAAATCCTTGTATTTCTTCAGACACACACTCATACATGGACTTAAATATATGTGCATGTTACACACACATGAACACTTACATGCATGCACACAGAAGTAGGAATACATGTGACAGTCTCATTCACATAGACATGCTATTTTTCATTTCTAATTTCTCTCTTACATGCATACTTAACATTATGCATGTGTGTGTGTGTAAGTGTGCGCATGCACTTTTAGTTATGTAAAAAAAATGTGAAATATTAACTGAATTGTAAACACAATATGTTAGAGTAAAATATTTATTATTTAAAAAATAGATTGACAGTTACAAATGAGATTTTTTAATAGCTTTGCAGAAACTAGCACTCTCTGAGTGAAACAGATAAAAACACACACGTGTGTGTGTGCACATGCATGCACCCATACACACACTCTTTTACTTCAGAAAATCTTATGTGGATGAATCTTAATGCAAGATGTGAAAATAACTGGATCATGTGTCAAATCTCTTAGATTTTCTTAACAATATCTAAGAACCTTTTATTTTTCCCTTTAAAAACAACTCACCTTCATATCTGTTTTGCTATTTCACATTATTACAATTGTTAATTAATTTGATATACTCAACTGAATGTTTTGAGTGCATGGTTAGAACTTACCAACATAGTTTGAATCCATATGCAATGTTCACATGTGGAAGAACTTGTTCAGTGTTCAGATATTTGCTGTTAATATTTTGCAGGATATATCAAAAGTTAAAATAGTGTGATTAATAGCTTCCACAAATTCAAATGCAATATTAATATAAAGTTGGAAGTGGACAAAGTTTGTGCATGGGATGGATCTAATTGAGGGAAAAAAATGGATGATGGTGTTATCAGTAAAAAATATATAAGAATTGATTTGAAAGTAATAAAATGAAGGAGAGTAGATGTATAATGTGATAAGATATAGGTAAGAAAAGGACTTGTCTTTAGATACTGTAATGGAATCTGATGGAAAAAGCTATTGCCATAAGCAGTTAGGTCAATATAGGTCTGTGAGTGGGTGTTTGTGAGTTATTGTGTGCATTTTCCCACACTAAACCTTTTGTCAATCCACTTCTTCCAATTTCAAAGAAATGCATTTATAAAATGGGACCAACAGAAGGAACGTAAAACAACTATCTTGAAGTTCTCTATTATATACTCTGTTTCTTAATTATGGGTGGTACCAATTGTTGTTTAGCTCCAGGCCTATGATCAAAGATATTCCAGTTGTGGCCATCCCATTTTTTTTTTAGGAGAATGTCCAGGACTACATTAACCAATGTATCCATTCCATATTTAAGATGGTGGATTACAAGCCAAAAATGATTAGGGAAGAAACTTAGTTTAAGCAGAGTTGATTTAATTTCATTGGTTTGTTTTCTTTCAAAGGAAAATATATTAAATTTCCTCAGGATGTTAATAATCATAATTTTATTTTGTAAACTCAGATACCATAACAGAAATCATACATTTGATGGAAGTGTGGAGGGATGACTAATATTTTCCTTCATCATTACTAATTTCCATCATGCTTCAAACATTGTAAAATTGAATTTTGTATGTAAGCACTGTTGCTCATAAGTTTAATTTATTTTATTGCAAGCTACAATGCTTAAATAATAACTCAATAATTGTACAGTATTATAATATTTTTTATAGATCTTTTTAAATTATTGTTGTTATCTGCTTAGAACTAGCAAGTTTGAAATGTTATGCAAAAGTGTTTTGCTGAAACAAAAATATTTTCTTTCAAGTATTTATCAAATGAGAATTTTAAACTTTTGTATGAAATTTATTATAGCAAACTTTTATAATTTTTTTATTTTTATTTATTGGCTGGATGCATTAAACAATCAATGTATCTGATTGATAAAGTTAATTAAAATATATTTCATTTGTATTTGCATGACCTCCATAAAATCAAACTCTATTTTCACTGATTATGATCGGTTATCATGTAGAATGTATTTTAAGGCATAAACACACATCTGTTTTATAGTTTTCTTTTTCTCAGTAATGATTGTGAGAAATGTTTCTTCTAAATCTTTTAGATCAAAATAACAGTTTCCTTTAAATATAGTAATGAATAGTTTTTTTAATGCAGTCCTTTAGTTTTCTTCCAAAGAACACTCAGATATTGAAAATAGGTGAGTCTGCTACAGGTTTTGAGTTTGGTAACCAAATGTAAGTTTAAATGTTTTCTTTGCAATATTACAATTGCAATTATTATAAATTACACGATTCAGACAAAAAAAAAAAGAGAAACATTATTTCCTTTTTTTCTTGATAAAAGACATGTCTATATTATGTAACCTTTCAAATTCTTTTATCTAATATAACTATGTAAAATATTTTTTTTTTTTTGTTAAAATGTATATAATATATTGTGCTTGTAAAAAACCGTTAAAATAAATGAATAATGAAAGACAAACATTTTAAATTATTTACACAATTCACTTGTAAAAAAAATAGTTGTTAGGTTAGCTTTCAACAACAATGACCGACCGAAGCACTTAAGATTTGATGACCGAAGCCATATAACTGTAAGTAGCTATCACAAGTTAGCTACAACATTGTAACATTAATGGGTGTTTTGACATGTTAGTGCAGAGTTCAATTGTCTCTATGGATCAAGCCTGGAGACTATTTCTATTGATACATTACATGAAAAAACTATCTTCATTAGGACCCAATAGATTATAAGAGTCACTAAGTCAAATGACTAATTATTAGTTTCTAAACACAGGTGTTGCAGAGTGACCATAACTAAGACACTTTTGTTAACCTTGACCAGCTTGTTTTAAATTAATACTAGAAATAGTTCACACCTGCAGGGATAAGGATTGTATTAGCTTTCAACACTGAGTTCAAACTTTCACATCCTTGAAAAGTCTTCAGATAATTTTCAATCTTGTGTATTTTACCCCAAGAAAATTATACATGTTATGTAATTTAATCAGGCACTGATTAAGGCTGGAGCTAGATCTGAAATTTTGGTGCTGCCAGGACTAAGCAATTGGACTTTGAAGTTACTGAAGCATGTTAAATGATAAACAAATCTTCTGCAAAATTTATTGACTATGGTTAAGAAAATGATAGGTAAAATATCTGTCTGTTACTAAGGCTAATATAATAACTACAAAATGGTTATTGATGTTTAGCCCACGGTCAGCCCAGATCAAGCAGACATCTGATCACAGGCATTCCAGCTCTGACCATCTTTTTGTATATCAGGGACTATACTACCCAATGCATTCATTTTTTTAAAGATGGAATGTAGTGATTCAAGAACGATTTGACTGCTGTTTTCAGCAGATCAGTTTACATGCGAGTAAACTTGAAGAGTAAAGTAATGTAATGAGTGACAAGTATGACTAGCATACTTAATTATTCATTGTTGCTAATGAACAATAATATGGAAGACTGGTTTACATAATTAGGAGATATATTTTGAATCAAAGTAAAAACTAAATTGGAAAAAATTACAGTAACCTCCATGGCTCAATAACTAAAGTACTAGTTTGATAACCTAATGATTGGCTATTTAGAGCCTCTTAAGAACGGTGATCAAAATACAAGAGTGATATACTTTGTCAAATTTACTGACATTTAAATTACTGAAATTCAGTTCATTTCTAGCCTAAAATATAATTTTTTTGTTTTTATACACACACACATAGTGTTAATGTTTGTTTTTATGTTCAGTTAAAAACTGAACATAAATACTAGGCTCCCACTGTAACTTTTTACTGTACAGTTTCATTCCTGTGTACCATGGCCTTTAATGGCCAACAACTTTTGCAACTGACTTGTGCTCTGCATTTTGAACAAATTAGCATTGTACATCCATATTAGAAAACCACTGTGAAGAATATATCTTCTCTAATAGTTGTCAAAGCCACTGTTTTGAAGGCAATATTTTCGTTTAAGTTTCGGTGGGGAGGGGTGGAAAAAAAACAACAAAAAACATTTTTGTATTAGGTGTAATTCTTTGGGATTAGCTTTGAAAGAAATGCATTAGTCATGGTATTTTTTAATGCAAGAATCAAGTTTGCAATATGTACATAGCAGCAACTTGGTATTCTGATAATCATTGAGAGGTATGAATGTTTTGTTACATCTTTCACACTGAAATCAATAGAAACATAAACATTTGAATCAAACAATCAGATCTTAAATGACTGTTATGTTATTTTTTTCTTAAACAAAAGGAATATATAATTTCTATGAGATTTAATATATCAAGAATAAATTAGTATAAAAATTGCCATCACAACATATTATCTGTAATATAAAGTCTAATATAAACCAGAAGTGTATGATTAAGTGGATTAGCAGTTATTGAATTATAAGTAGGAATTAGTCCTACTGTAGGTTTAATGTTTCAGTTTACTGGATAAGTATACATATCACTCTATTTGGCTCAGTTTACAAAGCTGGAGTATATAAAAATGCCTTCCAAAAAAGTTAGTTCAAACAGACTAGCATCTTATCCAGAGGAAGATTTGTTGCTTGTCTGCTTTATGTCACTGAACTCAGAGTGAAGTTCTTGCATAATGGAGTTTTGTAGTTAGCAAAATGATTAAATATGTAATTCTATTCATCTGAATAAGACTGGAGCCAATAAGGTAACCTTTGTGTGGTTGTTCAATTTGCTAGAAATAACAGCCAAATCTCCCTCACTATGCTCTAACATTTTAAAAATGAAGGACACATTAAATAATGTTCTACATCTTCAATAAAAATACAGAATGGCTCATTCCGACCTGAAAGGCATTCGTTGCAATGAATGTAAACACAGAATAACTTCACAAAATATATGTAAAATATATATGAAAAATATGTAAAATATTAAGACAATTGAAGAAAAATATCTACAATAAAATTCTAATTGATAAACATAAATTTTTTATTAAAACAAAACATACAGGTGAAGTAAATCTCATGGTGTGAAGAATCAACACAACACTACGTGCAGTTGTCATGGTAACAAGCTGTTAATGCCTTGCTGTCTGTTGATTGGCTAAAATTACCCAAATTTTCCCAACTTTAATTCCAAATAACATCAGGCACTTTAATTTACAAGATAAAGTAATTGGTTGATCGTAATCAAAATTCAGAGTTGTATCAATACACCAAAATTGAAAGCAATCTGAGCAAAATTAAAGGGGGATGATTTTGTGAATCAATTTAACTAGATCCCACTCTAATCCAAATGGTGTGTTCAGCCATGCCTCACAAACATAATTGCAAAGACGTTGCTGTGGAGAATGGTCAGCAACACTTGCTGCAATCGCCACCCCCACCTCATGGAGCTCATTTCTCAAACAGATTGGCACTTGTGCCAGTGGAGCACTAACAGCACCGTCCAAGCATGACCATTGCCAGAGCAGCTGTCTGGCTTCCGTGCCAGTGGCATGTAAATAGTACCATTTGAGCATGATCGTTACCAGCGTCGCCTTACTGGCACTTGTGCCGGTGGCACATGAAAAGAACATTCGAGCGAGGTCGTTGCCAGTGCCACTGGACTGGCTCCTGTGCAGGTAGCATGTAAAAGCACCATTTGAGTGTGGCCGTTGCCAGTACCGCCTGACTGGCCCTCATGCTGGTGGCACATAAAAGCACCCACTACACTCTCCGAGTGGTTGGCATTAGGAAGGGCATCCAGCTGTAGAAATTCTGCCAGATCAGATTGGAGCCTGGTGCAGCCAGTCCTCAGTCAAATCGTCCAACCCATGCTAGCATGGAAAGCGGATGTTAAACGATGATGATGGTGATGATGAGACCACTGTTGCCCTGATTTTGGGGAGGAAATCAGTAGTGTTGAGTCCAAGAACACCTAAAGTCTCATCTATGACTAGTACAAACAAATAACACCCAGTCAGGCTCCAGTATTTGTTTAACTTCCTCTCCTCTCTATTACAGGCAGTGACGCTTGGGTTTGCAGCCAATTTAGTAGAATTGCTTTTGCTTTCCGTATCGTCCCATTCACCCAAAAGAACTTGCTATAAAAGCAACATTTTTTAAAAAGGCATTTTTTTCTTTTCTATTCTGTAATCATTGATAAAAAATATGGATTTACTAGTTTCAGTAGTGTCTTAGATTTTTAATGTGGACACTCAAATTGAACAAAAGCAGTGTAACCTAAATTTTAATGATTTGATATGCTGGATGTGGAGAATGGTATTGGAGGTCTACAAAAAGAAGAAAAGTTAGTTTGTAGTGTTGATTTAAGTAACTTCCAGTGTCTTAGTGTTGATTGCATGACTCACAGAATCATTAGATAAAATATTTTGTAGTATATAAATAATGGCCCTTTACATTCTGAACTTGAATCCCACCAAAATCAACTTGTTACAAGCATTTTGTCTCATGAAAGCGGTTGTCTTTTTAATGGATAAGTAAATGTTGCCTTGGTTTTCAAAGAGGTAATAAGATTAACTTACCTGTAATATTCTAGGAATAAAATCATTTCCAGGTAGTAATGTTGATATGGAACTGATATTATCAATGTCCCAGATTCGGACAGTGCGGTCCTAACATTAGAATATAAGATGGTTATAAAAAAATAGTTTGGTATGGGAGTAATATGGACATGTAATATGAATATATGATTTGCATTCAGTTAAAATACATGTAACATGATATTGTTGGAAAATTAAAACAACACATCCTGGATAGATGAAAACACATCATATAGCAGGTAGGTGAAAATACATATAAAAATACATAAAGTGAATGGATGGTATGATTTGGGGGTAACAATCTATAATGTGAATATGTCATTCATTAGATAAAATATAAAGTTATTGTTTTTAGCCCCAGACCAACTTTGAATGAGCAGATCTATGATCAGCTCATTAGTCCCTACCAGAATACCTTTGATCTATGATCATAGGCATTCTCATAGGGATGACTATAACCCTTTCTTTTTCAGATACAGTGTATCTATGAGTGTCTTATCCAATGTATTCTTTAAGACAATAGAGTGTAATATGAAGGAGATTTGACTGCTATTTCCAGCAGGTTAAGTGATCTATAGAAGCTTCCTTGTTGGTTCAATACCCAGATAATATAAAACAAATGTATTATTAAAGAGTGTCAGTTTTCTATTATAAAGGGACAAAAAAAATTAATTGGATCTGTGATCAAGATACTTAATTCATAAATCGCCCTGTCCACCAAGTAACACAAAATTTTATTAAGCAACATCAGTATTGCAAAAGCTATTAGTGACTTTCATAGCTTATAAGACAATTTAACTCCTTCACTACGAGTCTGAAGAAACCACTCCAATACTTAAACCAGAAGGCCCCAATCATCTCCGGATTCTGCTTCTTGTTATAGATTTTGTGTTAAACTCTATACTAAATACATGACACCACAAAATGGATATCTTCCTTAACTATGAGCAATAGCAACCATTTCTGGAAAAGAACAGAAGAGATTGTCGAGATAGTAAAATTCCTGACTGAATTTAGTCAGCAATAAAATAACAAAATACATTGATGTATTACAAGAACATGAACTGTCTAACATGCTGATGGTCTTTTTAGGGGAACATAATGTAGAATATTTTTGTGTGTTCCACTGTCTAGATTTGTGAGCTTTAGTCTCATGTTGGTAACACTTATATTATGTATAGGGTCTGTAAGTGTTCAGAGCTGAAGTAATTTTCAACTTTAAAGAGCAAGACTAGCCTCTATAGATGTATGGTTGCAATGGAAGGTTATAAAAAGAATTCAATATTATAAATAAAATTATTAACAAAATAAATTTTTAAACTAAAGGTTTTCCAAGATCAAATTACATTTTTTTTTCTTTTTGCAAGCAGAAATAATATCAAAATTGATATATACAGGTTTAATTGTAGTTGGGAAGATAGAATATTAAGATATCAAGCTAAATGAAATATTTTAAAGGGTAAATAATCCATTTCCTTTTTGTTTAAGGAATTAAGGAAGTCCAGTCTAAATGAAGGTAACCACCCTCCACCTTTCCCACCACTCTGATGTAACTGTCTCTGCCCTCTTCTTCTTCCAGCTCACTTTTACTTTCACAATCTTTCTCAGACATTATACGGTGAAATAACATTTTGATAAGGTTTCTTACCCGAGAACAGGAAAGTATAGAACGCTGGGATTTACCAATATCAACACTATGAACCCAATTAATATGTTCCTGAAAGATAAAAGGGTTTTCATAGATTATTGCCACTCAAAATTTTAAAGATTAAATTAGAACCACCATTACCACTATGCAACAGCCCTCACCTTCAGGACACTGTAGCACTTCAAGTCAATTGGCAGATATGAGCTAATTATTATCCCCACCCCCACCCCCATCAAAAGGATCTTATCAGCTTTAAAGAATCAGCCTTCCACTGATTAACCAAAATGCAATATTCTCACAAACAAAGCTTCCACATTTGCTGCCAGCTTTACAACCAACTTCACATTAGATACATCTCTAGAACCATCTCTCTCCAGCTGTGTCTTTTACTGGAGTTTTCATCGCTATGGGCTTGGGCCAGCTGCACAGTTTTCCAGCCCACATGCAAGATATTTTTACAAGACACCGCTTGTATGGATGGCCATTGGCTCACAATGAGCTCATCCATCCTTTCACAGGTCTTTAGTCCTGCTAGCTTTCTACAATACTCTTCTCACTTGGCAAGCCAGGAAGAGGAGTCAGTTTAGTCACCCACCACCCTGCCATGAAATGGAGTGCTGAATTACATGGTACTAGTAGCAGGATTTTACTGATCTGATCTATATGAAGCTAATCAATATTTGCATATAAACAACAAGTGCAAAAGGGTCTCTGATCAATTCAAACCAAAAGGTCACCATTCCTGACAAAGTCCTTCCATTACTCTCAAAGTGGCCCAGAGCTAGATACTATCCCCAACGATTTCTTCAAGCTTTCCATCTCTTTCCAGGGATCTATTCCTATTTTGAAAACAAGCCCTGCCAACTATCAATCTATTGTTCTCACTTTGAACATCTCAAAGACAATGGAGTCATAAAACCAGATCTACTAGGGTCACGCTTTCTTATGTCACTCACCAGTGAGCTCTCCGCCCCAATAAATTTGGTGAAAACAATGTTCTGGCCCTAGACATTAGCAAGGAATTTGATTATGTCTAACATCCAAATCTTGAGGGAAGATTACCTTCTTAAAGATTCTATCTGTCTCTTGTCTCTTCGGCTTCCTCTCAAGTTACACTATTGCAGTGTGTGCTCATGGAGTTCTCTCTGACTCATACTCCATCAACTTTGGTATGCCCAATGGTTGGATTTTGTCCTTCACATTCTTCCTTAAATGCATCAAAACCTACTTTCCATTACGACTAACAACACCCTTTATTTCTCCCTAACTTACTGCCTTCAAGTGTTATCCACACGTAACCTTGACACTTTACACCAAATCTACAAAGGTTCCATAAACAGAGACCTTGAAAACACTTTACACTGGGGTCATGTTGAACTTGTCTCTTTCAACAACACAAGATAATCCCTCGCAGTACATATCAAGAAAACAATATCATACCTCAACCCTAAATACAAACAACATGCAACTAAAAACCTGAAATATACTGCAAATACTACTTTGCAAAGGTCATAGCTACAGTTCCATCTCCCTGACCAAACCAACAAAAAGTAATTAAATAAAATAAAAATAGCATTAAACTCATCATCATGATTATCATACCACTCCTACTATAACTACAATCACTAACATTACCGCACCCACCTAGTAGTATTATTATTATTATTATTATTATTATTATTATTATTATTATTATTATCATTATACCACTACTTCAGCTATCACTACAACAACTATCAACATAACTACACTCATCATTGCTGTCACCACCACCAACATTATCTTTACTATACTTCTTCCACTACTATTAATATAACCAATCATCTCTACTATGCCTCTAGTCATGGCTGTCATTATGATTATCTTCCCAGTCAACACTACCAATACTTCTATCATAAGCATTATCACTACCACTACCACAGGACATTAAGAGAATGGATACATGTCCAAAGTGTCACAATGCATCCCATAAAATTAATTACTGCTCAGTTGGTTGGAGGCTAACCAAGCCCTGCTCTTTAGTTTGTTGGAGGCATGCTACATCATCATCATTATCATCATCGTTTAACGTCCGCTTTCCATGCTAGCATGGGTTGGACGATTTGACTGAGGACTGGTGAACCAGGTGGTTACACCAGGCTCCAATCTGATCTGGCAGAGTTTCTACAGCTGGATGCCCTTTACATCTAGAATAATAAACCAGAGGGCCTAGTCTTTCAGTTGTCTACCTGTGATAATCAATCAGAAATGATTTAGGACTATACAACAAGAACAGCAACAATACTAACATTCCAATCAATATCATCCCCCCCCCCCCCCATAATTATCATCAATATCATCATAAATGTATTTTTCAATTAGCTGTACACACACACACACACACACACAAATACACGAAGAGAATAATAAATTTAAAACTACTTACAGTTAATCTATATTGCTCCCTATTTTCAGTAAGATCCCACAAGATGATTAAATTGTCATAACCCCCTGTCACAAGCCATTTTCCTGTAAAAGACAAAATCTAGTAGCAGAGGTTGTTGGAACAAGATTCAGTTACAAAAATCACTGATAAGAAAATAAACATGATAGAATGCAAAGTTGTTTTGAAATACTAATGATGGTTAAAAAAACAAACAAACAAATTTGTAGAAGTTGTCTCTTGTAAAACTAGGCTTTTTTCTTATATTTTTCCATTTTTTTATTCTAAGAATTGAGAATAAGACATTCTTCATTACACTTTTCAAGTATCAGTGAAAGGAATCTCTTTTTAGCAGAAAACCTTAGCATAGGCTATAGCTTGAATACATGCCATATGCTGTCATGTACATACACACATGTCAGAATGGGATAAGGCGGTGAGCTGGCAGAAATGTTAGCATGCCGGGCGAAATGCTTAGTGGTATTTCGTCTGCCATTACGTTCTGAGTTCAAATTCCGCCGAGGTTGACTCTGCCTTTCATCCTTTCGGGGTCGATAAATTAAGTACCAGTTACTCACTGGGATTGATGTAATCGACTTAATCCCTTTGTCTGTCCTTGTTTTTCCCCTCTATGTTTAGCCCCTTGTGGGCAATAAAGAAATAAGAATGGGATAACAGGCTACAGTTGTTTGGATGCTGACACTTTGGTATTCAGCCTGTTTTGGCAATAGTACTTTTTGGAACTGGAGGCAAACACACACACAGAAATATTAAAACATCTGATGCCAAATAAGTCCATGTTGAATCAGCAATGTCAAACAAGTGACATCAAAATGGCTCTGCCAAAACATACTCCAAATATGTACATACAAGGATTCTCAATACAAATATACTACTCAAAGCAAACAATTGCTGATGGGGGAAGTTATGCTAAAAACCTATCCAATAGCACTAACAATACAAGTGACATGAAATCATAACAGGAAAGTATTGAAATCAAGCCACAGAATCATGTAACCTGGAACTTGACACATATATATACATTTGTATGCATTTCATAATCACTGTTATCATCCCCATTTAACATTTGCTTTCCATACCGGATGGGTTGGATTGTTCCACAGGAAATGGCAAGTCAAAAGTCTGCACCAATCCTTGCTGTCTGCCTTGGCATGTATGGCTGTTTGTGTGTGTGTGTGTGTGTGTGTGTGTGTGTGTGTGTGTTGCTAGATCGCCTGTGCCTTATGTTCTTGAGCAAAACACTTCATCTCATGTTACTGTGGTCACTTTGACATCTGATGTGTGAAACAACATGCACTTGTACAGGCAATGTTGATTTGATAGAGGGAGTAAGCTAACATCATCATCATCAACCATACTGGCATTGGTTGGATGGCTTGACAGGAACTGGCAAGGCTAGGGGCCACACCAGGCTCCATAGTCTGTTTTGACTTGGTTTCTGCAGCTGGATGCCCTTCCTAGTGCCAACCACTCCACAAAGTGTATTGGGTGCTTTTCATGTGGCTCTGTCACATTCAATCCCTATAAACAAATCATCTGTGCAAGATGTTCAGCAAGAAGTTGCAGAACTGTCTTTCTCAAATTCGAGAGACTACCATTAATAACTAATCATCATCATCATCATCATTTAAAATCCTCCTCCCATGCTGACATGGGTTAGATTGTAGGTGCAGGCATGGCTGTGTGATTAGGAAACTTGCTTCCCTGCTACATGGTTTCAGGTTCAGTCCCACTGCATGGCAAGTGTCTTCTGTTATAACTTTGGACTGACTGAAACTTTTTGACTGAATTTGGTAGGCGGAAGCTATTGTCGTGTGCGTACATGTGTGTCTAAGTGCTTGTGCTTCCTATCATTAATAACTAATGTATGCATATATAAGTGCAGACATGGTTGTGGAGATGTAGTCATGGTTGTGTAGTTAACAAGTTAGCTTTGCAGTTTGCGTGGTTTCAGGTTCAGTCACAGTAAAGTGGCTAGTCTCTCCTACTATAGCCCTAGATTGACCAAAGCTTTATATGTGAATTTGGGAGACAGAAACTGGAAAGAAGTTTACAAAGGATTCACAGCAGAAGTAATGGGAAAAAGAGCAGCAGCAGTAGTTTTACAAACAATAATGCTGTGTAACACAATTTTTCTCCTTGGGTAACAACTTATGTCCTATTTGCTTACTCCTACAAAGTATGAAAAATGGCTAATATTTCCTTTAAACTTTACTTTTGTTGTGATATTTATTCAAATCCCAAAGAATCCTTCTCGACATATGGCTATGATGCTCCCCGACTACTCCTGCTCATCATCAGAGATGCACATATTGTCAGTCACTAAGGGACATGCTCAAGTGGTTAAGGTCAAGCAACTGACAAGTAAATCTGTAGTGCTGAGCAGAATATTTGCTATAATAATATTTTTGCTTCAGCAACTCAGCATTGAATCTGTCTGAAGTGTAATGGAAAATAGGTCAGTTTCAAAACATTGATGTCCAGGCTACAAAAGCAAAGTTTGAAGGGAATAGTAGTCATTTCCTTTGATTTCTAGATAGAAGCAAATAGGAAATACTGACTAAAGACAAAACAATTAAAATTTTGTTACACAGTATGATCAGTTCAGTTATAGTACAATGATAAAAGGTTTGGCTTATCAACTGAATCAAGTTGTATGTCTTGACAATGAATCAACCACATTTGATATTTGGTTGATTCATTGTTAGACATCAACTTTATTTTGACAAATAGATGGCTGCTACACAAGAATGTTAAGAATGGCTCTGAATGTTACATGGAGAGCTCATTTAACTAGCAACCAGCTTTATCAAGGTCTGCCCATGGTGACCAAGAAGATTCAGTAGAGAAGAATGAGAATTGCTGATCATTGCGTCAGGTACCCAGAAGAACCTGTGCATCAATTGGTCAGTTGAAAGAAGAAGAAACAGCAGAAAACATCTAACCTATGTGGACAACTTGCTTCAAAACAGTGGAATGGCAAATGTTGACGAATTAAGAACTTATATGGGAGACTATGATGGATGGTGTGCTTGTAAGAAATCAAAGAAGTGTCCAGGTAGACAGCCAAATTAATACAAACTAAAACTTGTTTTGACTGAAATTCAAAGTAAAAATCAACTTACCCTCTAGACCAAACACACAACAGCTAATGGAGCCTTCATGTCCATGTAATGAAGTTGGTCCTGTTGTTCTAAGAGAAGGAATTAAATTTGTTTATAGAAGAAATAAATCCTTCTGGAAGATGTTCTATCAATGGATGAGGATGAAATTGATGGCACAACACAATGTAATAGATATGATGTAAACAGTAGTAAGACAAACTGGTTGTTTTACAGAAATTGATTTGAAGATACTTGTATATTTACACACACACACACACACGAATTTACAGAGTCTTGAGAGAACGTAAAATAATTCTATCTTATATACATTGTCTAGAAATCTTTCATCATACATCTGTGGCCTCTTCAGCAACCCTTTCCATCCATGTGTGTCCTCCTGCTCTGCTTAATCCATTCTGAGTGGATTAAGCGGAGTAGGAGGACACACATGGATGGAAAGGGTTGCTTAAGAGGTCAATTCCTTTTTGGAATAGTGGGTCTCAAAGCACGTGAAGCTATAAATAAATCTTGGTTTCATATTTTGGCACATGGACAGCAGTTTCGAAGAAGGGGCTAAGTTAGTTACACGACCCCAGTGCTTGACTAGTTCTTATTTTATCAACCTTGAAAGGATGAAAGGCAAAGTCAACCTCGGTGGAATTTAAACTCAAACACGCAGATGGACAAAATGCCACTAAGCATTTTGCCTGGTGTGCTAATGGTTCTGCCAACTCACTACCTTACAAAAAGCTATACATAAATATTAACCCAATATTTACATGCTTTTATTTATAAACTAGCCTTGAAGCCACTCTTTGGGTGGCATTCATACTTGCTCCTGCTGAGGGCACCTTTGACGCCTTCAGCCCCACAACCAGGCCACTTCGCAGCCCTCTACCCTTGTGTGATGTAATGGACTAGGACACATTCATTGTATATGTCTCCTGGTATTAATTATCCAATACCCCATTCCAAACTCCCTACCCAACATATATCCACACATCCATACCCATACATTCAATACCTATACTTCACTCACACCCATACCTAAACCCCATGTCCCATTAACTTGTTGTTCATTCAATAAATTCCCGTAAATTGAATTTAAAATTTTATGTTCTTAATATGTGTCTTAATATATATTTACATAAATATCTTTCTGAATTGACGGGCACACATAGATATACATACACATATATACGACAGACTTCTTTTTAGTTTCTGTCAACCAAATCCACTCACAAGACTTAGTTCAGCCTGAGGCTATAGTAGAAGACACTTGCTCAAGGTACCACGCAGTGGGACTGAACTTGGAACCATGTGGTTGGCAAGTAAGATTCTTACCACACAGTCACTCCTGTGCCAAAAAAAATAAGGTTCTCATACACATGGGACTCAAACCCACAGCGCTTTGCTTTTGCAATAAGTGTGTTACCATTACACATATATATTATATCAATATATAAAAGTAAGACCCAGGGATCCAAGTGTAGGAAGCTTGTAAGCTTCAAGCAAGCTGTGCCAGGTATAGGAAATAAAAAGTGGAAAGTGTACAGTCAGAAACAATAACAATTTATTGGCATCAAAGGTTACACACTTTTTCCCATATCAAAGTTATGAGGAAATTTGATAAGCTAAAGTTTCTGTATAGCTCATGGTTGGCAACTAGAGTTGTAATGAATGTAAATAAAAATCCAAATTGAAGGAGTAGAATGGATAAAATCCAGGCTAAATATGCTCTTCCATTTTTCCCAAGCATCAAACCAATACACCTGCTTGTTGTTCTCTCACCTGTCTCTGTCTTTTGTTTTCTGTGCATTTGAACCATATATATATGAATATGTATGTTTATGTATATATGTATGTATATATACATATATATACTCTATTATTCAAGCTGCAAAATCATCACAAAATATCACAAAAACTGCTACTCAGAGTTTCATGTTCCCATTTGTCGGACAGTTTGGTATATATATGTATGTATATATATATATATATACGCATATATATATATATATATATATATATATATATATATGTGTGTGTGTGTGTGTGTGTGTGTGTGTGTGTGTTAAAAATGTGGAAGGCCGGTTTATGGGATTACCTTAGGTTTCCCATTCATAAAGGGTTTAGCTGTATGGCGTATCTTCAGATCCCAAAACCTGTTGGCCCAATTTCTTTTACTCCCCTCCTCTTATATATATATATATATATATATATATTTATGTGTATACAAACATATATAAAGGAGGACAGAATAGGGAGGAGGAAAAAAGAAGGGAAAACAAAGAAGAGATTAGGTGGGAGGAGGAGGAGGGGGAGGAGGAGGATTGCTCTAGTTAAACAGGTGATATTAGCTGGCTGAATCTAGATAGATAGCTTCTGTGTAAATTGGTTATATTTAGTGTAGGAAATTAGTTATTGGTGTTATGTTATTATTTTGGTGTCTTCAACCATGTCCATAAACACAGATGCAGGAAATGAGGTTTGCATAGAAATACATATACATAAATATATGCTATGCACTGCTATATAGTTTTTGTTAACTGAATTGCATTAGCAAGGCGAGTAAACTTAGGACTATAGTACCATGTATTTGATCAAGATAACATGTAGTGACATCAAACACACATACATAAACACACAAACACCCATATCATCATCATCACCACCACCACCATTACCCAACGTGTTTCCCATGCTGGCATAGGTTGGATGGTTTGATAAAAGCTAGCAAGCCAGAGAGCTGGACCAGGCTCCAATTGTCTGTTTTGACATGGTTTCTATGGCTGGATTCCCTTCATAGCACCAACCACTTTACAGAGTGTACTGGGTGCTTTTTTACATGATGCCACCATAGGTTACATGGCAGGCAGGTAGGTATATAGGTAGGTAGGTAGATATTATTAGGTATTTCGCAACAATCTCCTGTTCCTGGAGTGCAAATGAATAACCTTCAAAATGTGATGTGATGTAGCAGTCACAAGTCCAAGAGAAGCTATGCTTCAAGTCAATATTACTGTCTTCTTCATGTCTTCAGGAAATACACCCATGCATAGTCTTTTTGTAGTATACTGAACATTTCCATCCAGGTGTGTGTGTACAATATGTATGTATGTATGCTTGTATGCATGCATTTATAGAGAGAAAGAAAGTACAAAGAAAGGGGACGAGAGAGTGAGAAAGCAATTCTTTTATAATTTACAGGTAAATTTATTAACTCCCACTGTTTATTAGCACTGCCAATTCAAAAGAATATATAATCATGTTTGAGTGACATCTAACTCAGAACTTTTACACAGAAATTTATTATTATTTCGTCTGTTTTTGCTTACCTTTTGGAAGCATTTCATTTAGGGTCATTAAAAATAGGTTATGGGAAAGGGATTTTGCAGCAGAATGGATGTGGAGCTTGTAACTATAGCAACAGCAGCATAGCAACAATAGCGGCAGTAATGGTGGTATTGGTTTTAACAGTGGTGGTGCTAGTAGTAGCAGTGGTGGTGGTGGTGGTGGTAGCAGTAGCAGCAGTAGCAGTACACTTGGTTGGGGGAATGGTCAGTGGTTTTACTGTTAGTGGTAGTATTGATAGAAGCAATAGTGGTGGTGGTAGTTTTGATGGCTGGAGCAGTGATAGAGGCAACAGTGGGACGTGTAGAGAGGGTGAGGAGTAAATGTTTTAATAGCAACAACAGTATTGGTGATAGTAGAGATTGTGGTGGTTTATGGTGATTATGGTGGTAGCAACCAGCTGTGACCTGTGTGTGTGTGTGATATGATAGCAAGACTGGTGGTGACAGTCACATCAACAATGTTACAATTTCAGCAGCAGCTGTAGTAGTAGTAGTAGTAGTAGTAGTAGTATCAGACATGATATTGCAATAGTAGCAGAGCACAAGACATAGACATAGCAGTAGTTACAACAGCAATAGCAATCACAATAGCAATAATGATACAATCAGTAGCAGTAGAGCTAACAGCAATACAGACAATAGCAGTGATGGTAGCAAAGTCGGGCAGCTGCTGCCACTGCTGCCACTGCTGCTGCTGTTGCTGCTGCCACTGCCACTGTTGTTGTTTTTGTTGTATAACTCTTGGTTAGTCTTGTACAAACTTACCAAAAACATCTCAGCCATCGTTTTATTAAGCTATAAAGTATATCTAGGGTCACATTATCCAATGTGTCATTCCTTTTTAAGGTGTGACTTGGCTGCTATTTCAATTAGGTTAAGTGTCCCCTGTTGGTTAGATATTGGCAATGCTGTTAATAATTGTGGTAGCATTTTTAACAGTGGTAAAGTTGATGGTGATTGTGACAGCAGTGGCAGTGGTGGTTTTCATGAAAGCAATTTCTATTGTCTAGACATAAGGTAACCTTTTACAGAAAAGAGAACAAGAGCAAATGCGTTGAACCACTTCTATAAATTTACAAGTACCTATTTTATCAATGCTT
Source organism: Octopus bimaculoides (assembly GCF_046866305.1). Classification (NCBI taxonomy): domain Eukaryota; kingdom Metazoa; phylum Mollusca; class Cephalopoda; order Octopoda; family Octopodidae; genus Octopus; species Octopus bimaculoides. Next base: position 174,743,148 of record NC_142928.1, on the reverse strand, counting down.
ATGGTTGTTCAGGGAGGCGCAATGACCCAGTGGTTAGGGCAGTGGACTCGCGGTCAGAGGATCGCGGTTTCAATTCCCAGACCGGGCGTTTTGAGTGTTTATTGAGCAAAAACACCGAAGCTTCACGTGGCTCCGGCAGGGGGTGGTGGCGACCCTTGTTGTACTCTTTCGCCCCAACTTTCTCTCACTCTTTCTTCCTGTTTTTTGAGTAACGCTGCGATGGACTGGCGTCTCGTTCAGCTGGGGGGAACACATACGCCATAGAAACCGGGAAACTGGGCCCATGAGCCTGGCTAGGCTTTGAAAGGGCGACGTTTTTTTATCGTTTTTATGGTTGTTCATCAAATTCAGTGATAATTATTTTTTAAAATTGAAGATCCTTTGATGACTGTATACCCTAATCTTCATTATGCAGCTGTGGTTGCAGACAAGGAATGTGGATGCTTAATAGGAGAAGCTAGGTATTAATCTTCATGCATGCCTCTTTTCTCACTTCCTCTGTTATAGCACAGTGTGTTGAATAGCACAGTGTTGGGTGTGCAGTTTGTATAGACCATACAGGATAGCCACTTTATATACATGTACTGTTTGTAGTTAAAGTGGAGTGATCAATTGAGAAACAACAGTGCAGCCAAAATCCATGGTATACCACTGAGTGTGTTTCACCGCCATATCTTCAATCCCTCTCCAACTATGAGAACACAAACTGAAAAGCTGGAAGTGTTGTCTTTCAATCTTGAAGAGTTGGTGATACCACTCTTCAAAGTGGTCTTCAGCTGTTCTTTGAACAACTTTTTTTGTTTTCCAGTCTTATAAACATATATCTCATTCTTGATAGGTACATTATTTTATCAATCCTGACAGGATAAAATACAAAGTTGACCTCAGCTGGTTTTGAATTCAATGTAAAGAGCCAGAACAGAAGCATTTTATCTGGTTTTCTAATGAATTTTCTATAATAAAAAAGTGGTGTTTATATCAATAGTACTAGAATCAAACCAGGCAATAATTTGATTTGATTCCAATAGTACTGAAATCAAAATACCAATAAACCGGTATTTATTTTATTGCCTTTGAAAGTATAAAGATAAAGTTTCACTACACAGAGAGTTGATTTCAGAACCTAAAGGGATACATCATCATCATCATCATCATCATCGTTTAACGTCCGCTTTCCATGCTAGCATGGGTTGGACGATTTGACTGAGGACTGGTGAAACCGGATGGCAACACCAGGCTCCAGTCTGATTTGGCAGAGTTTCTACAGCTGGATGCCCTTCCTAACGCCAACCACTCAGAGAGTGTAGTGGGTGTTTTTACGTGTCACCCGCACGAAAACGGCCACGCTCGAAATGGTGTCTTTTATGTGCCACCCGCACAAGCCAGTCCAGGGGCACTGGCAACGATCTCGCTCGAAAATCCTACGGGAGCCAGTCAGGCGGTACTGGCAACGGCCACGCTCAAAATGGTGCATCTCATGTGCCACCCGCACAAGAACCAGTCCAGGGGCACTGGCAACGATCTTACTTGGCTTGCCGGGTCTTCTCACGCACAGCACATTTCCAAAGGTCTCGGTCAGTAGTCATTGCCACGGTGAGGCCCAATGTACGAAGGTCTTGCCTCACCACCTCAGCCCAGGTCTTCCTGGGCCTACCTCTTCCACGGGTTCCCTCAACTGTTAGGGTGTGGCACTTTTTCACGCAGCTATCCTCATCCATACCAGCGCAATCGTCTCTCTTGCACGCCACAACTGATGCTTCTAATGTTCAGCTTTTCTCTCAAGATACTTACACTCTGACGGGTATTCACATTGACATTACACATCCAACGGAGCATACTGGCTTCATTCCTTGCGAGCTTACGTATGTCCTCAGCAGTTACAGCCCATGTTTCACTGCCATGTAGCATGGCTGTTCGTATGCATGCGTCATACAGTCTGCCTTTTACTCTGAGTGAGAGTCCCTTTGTCGCCAGCAGGGGTAAGAGCTCTCTAAACTTTGCCCAGGCTATTCTTATTCTAGCAGCTACACTTTCAGCGCACCCACCCCCACTACTAACTTGGTCGCCCAGATAGCGGAAGCTATCGACTACCTCTAGTTTTTCACCCTGGAATGAGATAGAAGTTGTTTCTTGTTTGTTTACAGTGTTTATTGCACCTGAACATCTGCCACAAACAAAAACTAACTTGCTAGTTAACCTGCCTTTGATGTTGCTGCACCTCTTATGTGTCCATAGCTTGCACCGGGTACATCTTATAGAGTTACTACCTACTCCTTTTCTACATACTGAGCAGGGCCATCTACCTGAAGGGGTTTGTGTTTTATCTACCTTCCTACTTATTAGGATTTTGGTTTTAGCTAGGTTGACTCTAAGGCCCTTCAATTCTAGACCTTGCTTCCACACCTGAAACTTCTCCTCTAGTTCTGATAGTGACTCTGCAATTAGGGCAAGGTCATCAGCATAGAGGAGCTCCCAGGGGCAACCTGTCTTGAACTCCTCTGTGATTGCCTGGAGGAATATGATAAATAAGAGGGGGCTGAGGACGGAACCTTGGTGGACCCCTACCTCTACCCGGAATTCATTGCTGTACTCATTTCCAACCCTCACCTTACTGGCAGCATCTCTGTACATGGCTCGCACAGCTCTCACTAACCATTCTTCTATCCCAAGTTTCCTCGTTGACCACCAGATAAGGGATCGGGGGACCCTGTCAAAGGCTTTCTCCATGTCAACGAAAGCCAGGTACAGAGGTTTATCCTTAGCTAGGTATTTCTCCTGCAACTGTCTCACTAGAAATAAGGCATCAGTAGTGCTTTTACCTGGCACAAACCCAAACTGCATCTCATCTAAATTGATTCGCTCCCTAATTAGTCGGGCTATGACCCTCTCTGTAACTTTCATAACCTGATCTAACAGCTTGATGCCTCTGTAATTATTTGTATCTAAAACGTCACCTTTACCTTTGTAGCAGTTGACTATGATGCTGCTACACCAGTCATTGGGTATGACTCCTTCGTGTATCACCTGGTTCGTAATACGGGTGACTAGGCTATAGCCAACACTGCCAGATATTTTGAGCATCTCTGCAGTGATTCCTGATGGGCCGGGGGCTTTCCCGGTCTTCATACTCTTAATTGCTTTATCTACCCTGGTACTATCAACTCGGATAGCTGGTCCCTCTATTGGGTCGACATACGGCAGGCTCTCTTTCTCCCATTCATTCTCTTTATTAAGCAATCTATCGTAGTGGCATCTCCAGACCTCTTTCTTTGCATCCTCATTTAATGCAAGCGTACCATCATCCATGCGAACACATTTCTCTCCTACAACATCACTATTCTCTCTCCTACACTGTCTTGCAACGCGAAATACCTCAAGTCTTTGGTCCTCACGGTGCAGAACATTGGCAAATCTTTCCTTATCTGCTTCCCCTCTGGCTAAATAAACCTGTCGCCTAGCCTCCCTTCTGGCACATTGGTACAATTCCCTGCTACCACCGTTCTTCCAGTCCTTCCAAGCCTGTTTCTTTTGTCTAATAGCCCTGTCTACCTCCTTGTTCCACCACCACGTTACTCTGGGTCGGGAGGGGACCTTACACCACCCACAAATCTGGTCGGTGGCTTTCAACAGGTTGTCCTGCAGAAATCTCCAATTGTCTTCCACGTTGTATGATGCTATATCCCCTTCTATTTCGTTAAATGCTTCAAGTAACTTGTCTCTAAGTCTCTGTCCATTTGCAGGGTCTTTAAGCTTCCACACCCTTCTCCTCCAAGCCTGTCTAATTCTGGGCACCCATTTTGCCTTGATCCCAAAGTCGCTAACTACTAATCTATGTTGTGGGGTACATTCTTCGCCAGGGTAGGTTTTGGCATTTATAAGCCGCCCTCTTTCCCTATTTCTGGCGAGGATGTAGTCGATTTGGCTAGAGTGTCTGCCGGAGCGGTAGGTGACTAGGTGACTGGCAGGTTTCCTAAAGTTGGTATTGCAGACCATAAGATCGGTTGCATCACAGAACTCCAGCAGTCTGGTTCCCTCCTCGTTGCGGGAACCGAAGCCATAGCCTCCATGTATGCCATGGAAGCCTCCAGCACGACGTCCGACATGACCGTTGAAGTCTCCAGCCACAAAGAGAAGGTCCCTGTCACTCGTCGACGAGGTAGTTTGCAAGAGGGTGTCATAGAATTGGTCTTTCAGACCATCTGGTAGCCCCGGTTGAGGTGCATAGGCTGAGATGACAGTAGCTAATCTATGATGAAGCACTAGTCTGATCTTAAGTATTCTGTCACTTACTCTAACGACCTCGATTACCTTATCCACCCATTTCTCCGCTAGAAGTATTCCTACGCCCCTGACCCCGTCAGTGTTCCCTGCCCAGAAAATCTTGTACCTGTGTTCTTTGCCTGTGAGGAACCTCGCAGAACCTCCTCTCCATCTTACTTCCTGGATGCAGCACATATCTACGCGTCTCCGTTCAAGCATCTCAACAATTTCACCAGATCTACCTTTCAGCGTGCCGACGTTAAGAGTGCCAATCCTAACAGTATGGGTGTTGGGGGTGTGGGCCTGTAGCCTGGGAAGGGGAAAAGCAGTGTCGTGTACCTGAAAAGAAAACTTGCAATTGGAAGAATTCATAAGCAAAACAGTACCTACAACCTGCAAACATTTCTCAAACTTAATGCTTGGGTCATCCCATAAATAGTGTACTTTTTCAATTGCATGAACTAAAAGTCGGAGGCGGATGGGATAAACTACCTGCATCAACTTGCTATAAAAGCAGGTAGTAATTTTATCTTGTGTTATTCTTAGTGCAAATTTTGAAGAGCACAGTTCGATTTTAGCAGTTATTTTTTCAAAGCTATAACGGAAGAGGCAAAAGAACATATTCTGCATATTTTGCTCAATAAAGATAACAACAGGAATATTAGTGCAGTATATGGAGATTGGACAATGTCAACTGTGGTTCCAGAAATTCTGAGCTGGAAACTACAGCCCAGAAGACAAGCCTCATCATGGCAGATCTGTAGAGCTTGACAAGAACGTCCTGCAAAACCCTAGTGGAACAAAATCCCATCGTAACTGTTGAAGAACTAGCAGAGAAGCGTGGATTTGGTCATTCAACCATTCATTGACACCTGCATGCCATCAAAAAGTCAGCAAATTGGGTGAATGGGTTCCTCACAAAATTTCTTAGTCTAATCGCATGCAGAGAGTGAATGTGAGCCCTTCTTTGCTGTCACGTCTCACAGATGAACCTTTTTTGGACTGAATAGTGACTGGTGATGAGAAATGGGTTGACTATAAAAATGTCAAGCATCAAAGACAGTGTCAGGAAAGGAGAAACACTGACACACCAGGCTAAAGAAGGTTCACCCACATAAGGTGTTATCTGGTTGGTGGGATATGAAAGGTTTAGTCCACTTTGAACTTTTAAACCCAAACGAAACAATAACAAAGGAGATCTACTGCAAGCAGCTTGAGCAGCTTAAGTCAGCACTAGGAGAAAAACGACCATCTTTGGTTTCAAGACAAAAAGTGTTCTTCCATCAGGATAATGCTTGACTACATATAGCAAGGATAACATGCAAAAGGCTGGAGCAGTTTGAATGGGAAATGATGTTCCACCCACCATATTCACTGGACATTGCCCCGTCTGATTATCATTTATTCTGCATTCTTCAAAATCATTTGGATGGAAAAATATGTATTCAGTAGATGAGGTTAGAACAGTACTAAAGGAGTAATTGCCGTCATGGACAAGTGAATTCTGGAAGAGGGGCCTTGTGTCTACCAGATGGATATAAGAGCATTGCAGAAAATGAAGAAGAGTATATTTTAGATTAAAAGAACTTTGTTTATCTGAATTTTGAAAAATAAAAGAAGTAGAAAAAAAATCTGCATTATAAATGGGATGACCCAAAATATATATATATATATATATAGCTAATATATATGCCAAATTTCATTACACATTATGCTTGTATGGTCATTGATAGTTTAATTATTACTGAGCATATGTGTGTATATACACACACACACACATACATATGTTGTATGGTCAGGTTGTCGGCAACTAAATTGACAACCCCATCAAGCTTGCTTGGTGAGGAGGGTGATTGTTGGACACCCTGCAGGACGAAAGATAAGACCTGTCAAAGGGCGGAAGAGCGCATGCACAGTCAATGACCATACAACAATGTGTACATGCGTATGTATGCATGGAGACGTGAAAATACCTGGGTTGGTGTCCAGGCATGCAGTTGGCCCACTGGAGGTCCCTCTGTTGTCACAACATTTCTCTAAGAGAGGGAAACTCTGAGGGAAAACCTGCGACACTAACAAAATTCGATGATGCAGACTAGTTCTTCTTTTCGAGTTTATGTTGTCCATGTTCAGAGAGTAGGAATAGATTTGTGCAAATCTTTTCATCATGCACAGGCATCGCTTGAAAAAAAAGTAAGACCTGTCACAAAAATGGCTGGTCGTAGCCTTCGCATGTCTGAGACTTTCGATCTGGAGATGGCTATACTCGAACACGAGCTTGCAACTATCATGTATACAGACACACGGCATATAAATATCCATATATATAGACGAAGGGAAATAACTCTAGGATCATTAGTTATTTGCTCTGAATTTATTTATCAATACACTTAGTAGCAGAATATAAATCTCTTAACCCTAAGTAGTTATATCCACGGGACAGTATGCCAACATAACAACATTATAATTGACAATAAATGTTATAAACATGTGCTAAACAAGACCACACAACAACAAGGGCATGGGTAGTCTGCAGAAGTAGATTTGTCTGCATGGAGAGCCGCCTAGCCAAGGGAGATAATCTACTTATCAGAATGTCATTATATTAACGTCTAACCATAATTTGCAATTTAAAGTAAAGTTTATCGAACACATTTTAAAGTCAACAAAAACCTCTATGAAAATGAAAAAAAAAGTTCTATCATAATTATGAACTAATTGACCACACATCATTGATAAGCTTTGTCCTACCTTATCCCTACCAAGGAATATTTAAAATTTAAAGCCTTAGAACGCTTTGGATATATGATAGAAATCCGTTAAACACCTAGCCAAAGTACATTGTGGAAGACTGATCGATGACAAAAAAATTCGTGTTGTACCCAAATGACGATGGAAGCAAACGTTGCAGATCGGTCTAACCTCAACAAGTAGACTTGCAAAAAATTCAGACACCATTACCATCATCATTAACGCCCGCTTTCCAAGCTGGCATGGGCTAGATGGTTTGACAGGATCCGGTAATCTACAGGGTTGCATTGAACTCCAATGACAGTTTTGGCATGGCTTCCACGGCTGGATGTCCCTCCCAACATCAACCACTTCACAGTGAGTAGTGGGTGCATTTTTCGTGCCACTAGTACTAGTGAGACTGCCAGGTAAGTTGCAAGACAAAAAAAGAACAGGAAAAGGGAAGAAATTCTCCCAACTAAGTGTCTGTATGTGAATGGGGAGGGTGTATTGAGAGGTGAGAAGATGGTTGTATGTCAGGTGTACAGAGGCTAACACCAAGGGGAAAAATGTTTTTTCCTTCAATCTTACACAAATTATCGACTTGTATAGGAGGATCTGAATTATATCTAGAACCTGAACTAGAAACGCAAAACTGTTAGATGCAATGTATTTGAAGAAAAATCTGGCTATTTAATAAAAATATTAGACTCAATAGTTTTGTACTGAGTTTTCTTTTGCTGTCATACTTGTATTTTGTTACTGCTTTCATTCATTGAACAATGGCTGTACTAGGGTACTTCAAGGGTATGGTCAGCTACATCAGTCCTCAGTATTTATTTTATCAACTTATGTGTCAGTGCACATAAAAAAAAAACATCCCTGCTGATGCCATGTATGAATCACCCATGTCAGTGTCACATATATAGTACCTGTGCCAATGCCACATGTAAAACACCTGTGCCAGTGCCATGTATAAAGTACCCATATTAGCACCATGTAAAAAGTACTCAGTACACTCTGTAAAGTGGTTGGTGTTAAGAAGGGCATTCAGCCGCAGAAACCATACCAAAACAGACAATTGGAGCCCAGGTATCTCTCCGGCTGGCCAGCTCCTGTCAAACCATCCAACCCATGCCAGCATGGAAAACGGATGTTAAATGATCAAGATGATGAGGGAAGGATGAAAGGCAAATTTGACCTTACAGGCACAAGGCCAAAATATTCTACCTGTTTTATGTTCAAACCAAACAGTTTGGATCTCTAGCGCTTATGGTACAACGTCATTCAAAAAATATACAATCACATCATCAAAATCTTGAAGGTAGCAAGATAATGCCTGATTAATTCAAAACAATGCCAATAAATAAAAATTGTAATACAATTTAATCTGAATGTTAAATACTGAGAAGCATTGAACTCAGTTCCTTACCATTTCTGCCACTCCATCACTCCACCATAGCACAACAATAAAGATTATTCTTTTTAATTTTTGGCACAGGGTCAGCAATTTTGAGGGGAGGGGGAAATCAATTATATTAACTCAGTGTTTGACTGGTATTTATTTTATTGTTCCTGAAAGCGAAGTTGACCTTGGTGGCATTTGAACTCAGAATGTAAAGCCAGAAAAAAATGCTGCTAAGGATTTCTCTGGAATGTCAATGATTCTGTCAGCTCACCACCTTAAACAATAATAATAGTTTCAAATTTTGGAACAAGGCCAGAAATTTCGGGAGAGGGGTAAGTCGATTACATCGTCCCCAGTGCTCAACTGGTACTTATTTTATTGACCCCAAAAGGATGAAAGGCAAAGTTGACCTCAGCGGGATTTCAACCTAGAACATAAAGCTTGAAAAAATGCTGCTAAGCATTTGTCCAGCATGCCAATGATTCTGTCAGCTTGCCACCTTAAACAATAATAATAATATGAGGCAAGTGAAATCGAAATCGAACTAAATTCAATGACTGGCACCCATGCCAATGTCGTCTCCTTCATTGGACACGAAACTTGGCGAAAGTGAAATCGTGATGGCACCTGTGCCCAGCGTCGTCTTCCTGGCACTTGTGCCGGTGGCACATGCAGAGACATTCAAGCGAGATCGTTGCCAGTGCTGCTGGACTGGCTCCTGTGCAGGTGGCACGTAAAATACACCATTTTGAGCGTGGCCGTTGCCAGTACCGCCTGACTGGCCTTCGTGCAGGTGGCACATAAAAGCATCCACTACACTCTCGGAGTGGTTGGCATTAGGAAGGGCATCCAGCTGTAGAAACTCTGCCAAATCAGATTGGAGCCTGGTGTAGCCATCTGGTTCACCAGTCCTCAGTCAAATCGTCCAACCCATGCTAGCATGGAAAGCGGACGTTAAACGATGATGATGAAGATGATGATGTTTCTAATGTAAACACAAGACCAGAAATTTAAGGATAGGGTGTTAGTTGATTAAATCACCTGCCTTGGAGACTTATAATATCTCAGTCTAGATAGATACATTATTTTATCAACCCTGGCAGAATAAAATATAAAGTTGACCTCAGCTGGTTTTGAATTCAATGTAAAGAGGCAGAACGAAAGCATCTTATCCAGCTTTTTGATGAATTTTCCATAATAAAGAAAGTAGTATTTATACCAATAGCACTGTCATTAGAAGTATAAGTAGTAGCAGCAACAGATGTAGTGTTAGCCACAGCACAGCACAATAGTAACAATAGTAGTAGCAATAAAAGAGATGGATGGCTATGGTGGTGTTGATATTATTCACTGCAGCAATAATAATAACAATGGGGGAGTTAGTAGCATCAGAAATATGAACAGTAGAAGCAGAGGTTTGTGTGTCAATATGAGTGGAAGCTGCATATTAGTTAGCAATATCACTGATATTTACAAGAACAGTAAATGTTAGAATTTCCCATGTGAGTATTCTCACTACTATTACTGAGCCACCAAGAAAGCTTCTACATGGTCATTCAATTTTCTAGAAACAACAACCAAATCTCTTTTAAATCACACCACAACAACTTGTATAAGGACAAGTTACATCGGCCCTATAAGCAGGTCATAGCTGGAATGCTTTAATCATTCATTGGTCTGCTCAGTTAAGACTGACCTGAGATTAAACAACAACACCAACATAACACCATCATCATCATCACTTCACTAAAATCCTATCCTATTATCATCGTTGTCATCATTATTATCATCTTCATCAGCAGCAGCATCAAGTGTCAAGTGTCTTGAATGATTGAGGATGCCTTGTGGTACTTGTTTCAGCTCTACATATGCTGAGATCTAATCTCACTGAGGTTACCTGTATCTTTCATCCATTTGACGGAAAGTGGGTGCTGATAAATAAAGTACCAGTTAAGGATGGTAGATTTGCAGAACTGTTAGAGAATCATACGACATGTGATGCAGTACCTGTTCTGGCTCTTTGCAGTTGTCAGCGGTGTTGGCAGCAGTAGTGTCATCATCATTGTTGCTGGTTGCAGTGGTAGCGACAGCAGTGGCTGCAGTAGTAGTGGAGGTGGCATCATTTTAATGTCCACTTTTCTATGCTTGCATGGGGCAGACAGTGATATTGGGTCAGATTTTCTACAGCTGGATGCCCTTCTTGTTGCCAACATTCACCTGTTTCCAAGCAAAGTAATGTTTTCCCATCACCAGACAATATCACAGAATATTGGAAATGAATGATACAGCTTGTATGATAGTGACACTTATTTACAACTATCACATGATGTCAAGACAAGGAGATACAAATATACATACACTCACTCATATACACACACACATATATTCACATATATAGATATACATATATATTTTAAGATTTTGCTTAGGCATAGCAATACTAATAACCTGCAGCCAGAACTCAATATACATAGGCTTCAGAATAAAGCATTGGATGAGTACAGAGTGTAATACGAATTAATCAAATGACAAGACAAGAATTACATAATCAACTTCATTAGCTAACATACACGTTAGCATGGGTGTATGTATGTATGTATGTATGTATGTTTAAAAGGCTCCAATGAAGCTATAAGATGATCCATAAGCACTCAGCTGTGAATGCACTGTTTCTTATAACTGAAACAGTTGTGAGCTAATGAAGTTGATTATGTGATTCCTGTTCCTTTGTCATTCAACTGAATGGATTTGGTTTATGGAAACTAGAAGAAGCCTGATGTCATCATCATCATCATCATCATCATCACCATCACCATCATCATCATATCATTTAATGTCTGCTTTCCATACTGGCATAGGTTGTACAGTTTGGCAGGAACTGCCAGCTCAAGAGCTGCCCACGTTCCAGTTGCCCATTTTGGCATGGATTCTACAGCTGGACACCCTTCCTAATACCAACCACTTCATACAGTGTACTGGGTGCTTTTGCATGACACCAACACAGGTGCCTTTATGTGGAATCGGCACGGACACTTTTATGTGACACCAGCATTGGCACTTTTACATGTCATCAGCACAGGTGCTTTTATGTGGCACCAGCATGGGCACTTTTATGTGGCACCAGCATCCGTAAGCTTTCAAGGGAAGAATCTCTCAGCTGAGAGAGGGACGTACGACATACTTGAATGTAGAGGCGGCCAGAGCTTTACTTATCTTGACATGTGTGTGTGTGCCACTGCATGGCACACTGGGCAAGTGTCTTCTACTATAGCCTTGGGGCCAAGCTAAATCTTGTGATTAGATTTGGGAGACAGAAACTGAAAGAAGCCCATCACATATATGGCACCCATGCCAACCTCTCCTTCATTGGACACTAAATTCTGCTTGCGAAGACCTGTTGGGGCAAGTGAAATCGAAATCGTAATTGAACCATATTCGATGACCGGCACCTGTGCCAGTAGAGCACTAACAGCACCATCCGAGCGTGATCATTGCCAGAGTAGCTGTCTGGCTTCCGTGCTAGTGGCCTGTAAATAGCACCATTTGAGCGTAATCGTTACCAGCGTCTCCTTACTGGCACATTAGAAAATCATTCGAACGAGGTTGTTGCCAGTGCCACTGGACTGGTTCCTGTGCAGGTGGCACATAAAAAACACCATTTTGAGCGTGGCCATTGCCAGTACCACGTGACTGGCATGTAAAAGCACCCACTACACTCTCGGAGTGGTTGGCATTAGGAAGGGCATCCAGCTGTAGAAACTCTGCCAGATCAGATTGGAGCCTGGTGCAGCCATCCGGTTCACCAGTCCTCAGTCAAATCGTCCAACCCATGCTAGCATGGAAAGCGGACATTAAACGATGATGATGATATATATATACGTATATCATCATCATCTCTCTCTCTCTATATATATATATGTATGTATGTATGCAGATGTGTCTGTGCTTTCTCCCCCACCATCACCACTTGTTAACCAGTATTGGTGTGTTTATGTCTCCATAACCTAGCAGTTTAGCAAAGGAGACCAATAGAATAAGTACTAGGCTTTAAAAATAAGTCCTGGGATCAATTTGTTAAACTAAAACCCTTCAGCATGGCCACAGTCCAATGACTGAAGCAAGTAAAAAAAATAAAGAATAAAAGAATATGAAAACTAAAATCAACATGTTTTGAAAATAGTCACCTGTATTTTCCTATTGCAATATCCCATATATTTACAATTTTGTCCCATCCACCAGTGACCAGGAAGTGGTCATTTAAAGTCAGTGCACAGCAAGAAACAATATTATTGTGTCCCCTGTCAAAAAGACATGAAATAGAAAATAAAACTGAGTCATAATGAAATGAAGAATAACACTTGAATTACTTGAATTTCTTCAGGTATTTCATAGGATTAGCCATTCAGTTGCTTTAATGTATTAATCCTCAGAAATATAAGCTGTTTTTAGCAACTTAGAAATTAGGCAGGTCAATTGAAAAAGAATCAGTTTCTTTCAGCAGAGTTGGTTAAGACAAATTGGTGCAGTTAGTATGTTGTTTAAATTACTATCCATGGCTTGGGAAAAGTTCACAGGAAGTAGGTTTCTCAAACATGTATAAGCATTTCAGAGGAAGAACTGAGTATGTTGTTTATGATAAATTTACTATCAAAACAATTTATTTTAGATTATACTTTTGAAATATTGTACTTACGTCAAAGTAAGTGTGGCTCTGTTTGTTCTCAAGTCAAAAACTGACACAGAACCATCAAATGATGTAGAAACTAATTTATCATCCTCTTGTGTGAACCTTAGACATGTCGAAGTTTTTTTGTGAAAATCTGTAAACGTCAAGAAAAATTGTATTTCTTTCTGCAAAGAATTATAGCAATCTTTCTTTAGACTAGCAGTGATTTGAAATGCAGAATTTGTTTTAGGTTTTAGAACACATATATAAAATAACACCTCCAGCTAGATCTGATATAGTAACCCTAATCAAACATTATATTTCTGTAGAAAAATAATCAAGATAAAAACTACATATAAAGTTATACCTTATTTTTATGTTTTGTAAAAGAGAGTACATGAATATTAACTTCATTATCATCAAGTTGAAGATACTTAATGCAGATATCATTCATAACTATTTAATTCTATTGAAACAACAAAATCAATATATAATTGCATATTCCTTATTATGCAATATTTTATCATTACTTTACATTATATACAATTAATTTTAAACATCCAGCACAAGCTTCAAACAACTCATCACCACTTTTATATCCTTGTCTTAGATATATAATATAACAAAGCAGTGGTATATATACAACGCACTATTATTACTATTAAACAAGACTCAACACTCTATGTTAAAGGCTCACAGTGAACTGCTATCAACACAAACTGCTCACAACCTGACAGTTGTCTATTTAATAGAAATGACTCACTCCACCTTTAGTCACAGTAGGGTGGTCAAAATCCTTCCACAGCAATTATATAGATGATAATCAGTAAATGTTTCTTCAGAATGGATTTTCATTATTTTAACACCATATAACTTTTTCAAACCTTTGCTTCCAGCAATATTCAGCTCTTTGAAACATTAAAGATTGTTTTATAACCAAGAAAACAAATCAATGGCATACATTCATTTACATGCTGTCAAATCCACTTAATCAACAAATATTTATTTTCTGTCCTATGCAATATTTTTCTATTTCTCCTAAGTTTATGACTGTCATCTTCTTGCTTCTTGAACCCTTTTGCATTTAAACCAGCCATATCCAACCCAAATATTCTACCTCCATTATGTTCAAACTTGTTAGATTCAGCCTCTCACACCTAGCTGACAATGTCATTCTTAAAATAAACAATCACATCATCAAAATCTCAAAGCTATGAGATAATGCATGATGAACTCAAAAGAATGTGAACAAATATGTATTACATTTGACAGAATATTCTGAATGATAAAGGGTTAAGTTATGTACAAGTAATATATTACCAGAATTAAGCATCTACAATGACACAGATTTCCTTTTGTTCTTATCATTGTTAATCCCAAGAATGTCTGGAACTCCAATATTTTCACAAATGAAATATCAAAGGACAAAAAGCAACACAAATCACTCACCACACTTGAGTGGTACAGGTAAGGGAGGCTGATGAACCAGTTCAAAGCCACAGTCATGCACAGTAGCTATTGAAACCAAGGATTTGTGGGCTGTTGTATTGACCTGATGAAACAAGACAGGTTTCATCAGTTTCCTTGTGTATTTGCTCTTGATATCCAATCATAATTGTCTCAGCAAGTCAGCGTAGTACTCTCCAAACCTAAGGCCTTTTGCAGCCCCAAAAACTAGGGTCTTCACCTTTTCTGCAGATGAAATGACCTTGGCCTTCTTTGGAGCAGGTGAGGAGGGGTGTTTCCTCTGCATGGTTTGTCTCTTTGTCTCTGGTTCAAAGTGATGAAACCAACACTCATCCTGGGTTAGGAAACATTCAAGGAAACTAACTGGATCTGCCAGAAAGAGTGTCAGATGTGATCGGACTGGTGCACTTTTGCTCAAGTTAACTGTGAGAATGGCATCTAGCTGTAAAATCTATGGCTCTAATGGAAACCATCTTGTCCATGCTATAATAGTAAAATGGATGTAAAACAAAAAAACATTCACTTTGATGAAGAGTAAGTGAAAAACAAACTTTGTTTTTAATATATTTTAACATACTGCATTACCTTGCAGTTTATTAAAAAGCTTTGGGGCTCTTCTATCCCAGATTTTAATTTGATTGTCGAGATCAGAACATGATGCTATTAACTTTCCATTATGTGAAATTCTACAATCCATGACAATTCCTTTATGTTCTCCACTCCACTGAAATTATTGATTGATAAAGGGTTCGTTAAAGAATATTCAAACACAGAATCACAATGAATTTATTGTATTAAAAGATGTAGTTTTTATCAAGTAAAAAAATAATATTACAATAATGGAATTAGGTGCTGTTTGAATATCTGTCTCTATTGCTGCTATTTCCATAACTATTACTGATGCCATTGTGGAGGCGCAATGGCCCAGCGGTAAGGGCAGCGGACTCGTGGTCATAGGATCGCGGTTTTCGATTCCCAGACCGGGCGTTGTGAGTGTTTATTGAGCGAAAACACCTGAAAGCTCCACAAGGCTCCGGCAGGGGATGGTGGCGAATCCTGCTGTACTATTTCACCACAACTTTCTCTCACTCTTACTTCCTCTTTCTGTTGTGCCTGTAGTTCAAAGGGTCAGCCTTGTCACAGTGTCACGCTGAATATCCCCGAGAACTATGTTAAGGGTACACATGTCTGTGGACTGCTTAGCCATTTGCACGTTAATTTCACGAGCAGGCTGTTCCATTGATCGGATTAACTGGAACCCTCGACGTCGTAAGCGACGGAATGCCAACACACACACAACACTAATGCCATTAAAACAAATGCTGGTGTCTATGTATGAAGTATACTTAGAAGAACAGAGAGAGAAAAAATGCTACTGTCAATGATGCTAATTTTCTTGCTAACCATGGAGTATATCTTTGTTTGCTTTTTGTTACTGTTGTTTCCTCAGTGAGTAGGGTCTTTTCGACTGATACTTAAGGCACATGGGGGAAAGGCAAAGATATAACAACTTCTCATTTTCATTCATCATCCAAAACTTATGTTTCTTGATCCTGTGTTTATGATTATACATTAGTTCTGATATTCTTACTATTCCAAATTCATATAATACAATGGTTAAGCGACTGTAACCAGTTTTGCAGATAACTCATGCTATTTGTTTTTCTGAAATATCATCAAATATCACCATAGGCATAATCATGGCTGCGTGGTAAGAAGCTTGCTTCCCAACAACATGGTTCAGGGTTCAGTCCCACTGCGTAACACCTTGGGCAAGTGTCTTCTACTATAGCCTCAGGCCAACCAAAACCTTGTATTTGGCAGATGGAAACTGAAAGAAAACTATTGTGTGTGTGTGTGTGTGTGTGTGTGTGTGTCTTTCTCTCTCTCTCTCTCTCTCTCTTTCTCTGAGTTTGTCAGCTGACCACCACTTGACAACCAGTGCAGGTGTGTTTATGTTCCTGTAACTTATCAGTTCAGCAAAAGAGACTGACAGAATAAGTACCAGTCTTAAAAAAAAAAATACGTACTAGGGTTGAAACATTCAATTAAAACCACTTCAAGGCAGTGTCCCAGCATGACTGCAGTCAAATGATTGAAACAAGTAAAAGACAAAAATAAATACAAAAAACAAACAAACAAGTCAATCTGCATGTGCAGTGACTCCAAATGCTGCATACATACACACAAACATGCAAAAATACCCTGTTGATGTTGGTGAAATTTCAATGAAGGAACATTGGATCCAGTTCTTTATTGGCAAAAAATCTGAAATAAAATTGAATAATGACATACATACATACATATACATCCATACATACATACATATATACATACATACATACCACACCATACATACCACACCATACATAATAGTGCATAAAGACAACAATAAGATACAAACTATCATTCGTTTTTGTTCCATATCCCAGTAGAGAACCCGTTTGTCATCGCCACAATTAACAAACCTAAAAACAAAGAAAATGCTGATATTTAATTAAAGTCAATTGAGATGCATTTTAGATAAACTTAATATAAATCGCATAAAACTGACATTTATAACATCTACATATAAACTTTAGTTAAGTGTACTTCACTATCAACTAACTCCTAGATTATTAGTTCAAGATCTCTAAGTTGTGTTTAAAATAAGTGTGCAACACAGTTTTAAGAATATGAATGATTTTTCACAGGAAATAATCTCAAAAACATATTAGGATTGGTCCACTTAATGTCATTAGGCAAATGACAAATAAATCCCCTTCATTAGTATGCTGGACAACCACATGCAGCATTTTCTAAAAGACCTGACTCTTATTTTGAAGTGCACTGAATTTAACATATTAGGTCATCCCATAAATAATGCGTTTTTTTCAATTGCATGAACTAAAAGTCGGAGGGGGATGGAATAAACTACCTGCATCAACTTGCTATAAATGCAGGTAGTAATTTTACCTTGTGCTTATTCTTAGTGCAAGTTTTGAAGAGTGCAGTTGAATTTTAACAGTTATTTTTACAAAGCTATAAACGAGCATATTCAGCATATTTTGCTTTATGTGTTCAATAAAGGCAACAACGCAACAGAAGGTAGGTGTTCTACCTTCACACTTACACCAATCTTTATCAACCATACTTCCAAGTGCATCAATTACTATTGGTATCACAGCTACTCTCTTCATTGACCACATTATTATTATTATTATTATTATTAAGGTGACAAGCTGGCAGATTTGTTGGTACATTGAGTAAAATGCTTAGCAGCATTTTGTCTATCTTAACTTTCTATCATATCATTTCAATGTCCTTTCAAGACTGTACTTCTCACACACTCTCCAATGAACATACTTAGCTACATTATCATGCATCTTTTTGTATTCCTTTTGAGCCAATTTGCTACACTCACTCACAATATGTAAAACTGTTTCATTTTTGATACCACATATCCTACAAGGGGGAAATTCAATACTCTTCTCTATTTGGAACTTGGTGTAATTAGTTCTCAAAGCTTGTTCTTGAGCACTGCAAATTAATGTCTCAGTGCATCCTTTCAGAACATTTTTCCTTAGCCACCTTTAGGTGTTGGTCATGTCTTTCAATTTCCAGTTGTTGAATCTTTGCTCTCTTTGTTTCTTAAATTCTTTTGGGCATGTCACACTTTCACTCGGTATCATATTGCTATTTTTAACAGCAACAACCAAAGGTTCAGACTGCTGTTTGACATACCATCCCAGACTGTTTTCCTCATTGATAACACAGATTTTACATCTTATGAGACCTCTTTGCCCCTTGTTTACAGTCTATTGACATTGCTTTTAGGGTGTAATTCCTTGGTCATTGTCATCACTTTCCTCCATTTCCTCAAGCTTGTTCTTTGTCCATCTAACAACACCTGTGCCATATTGCATTAAAGGGATAACCCATGTATCAATTGCACTGATCCTGTTCTTTACATTGAGTCTACTCTTCATAGTTAACCTGATCTCCAGCCACCATAACCATGCACTTACCAAGTGTGTAAACTTCTCCAACCACTTTAACCCAGCAAGACAACCTGTCCTAATGGTGTTCCTTTCATCACTCCAGAGTTACTGCAGTCCTTAATAAACTTTTCGATCTTTCTCTACAGTTTATGGAAGCACATGTCAGTGTATCACTTTCTGAAGTGGAGCAACACTCTAACCATACTAACCAGTAATTTATTGCCCTTTCAACATTACAAAAGTGTATGGAAACAGTCAATAAAGACTACCACCTTTATCATTATAAATCTTTCTCCTTTCTCAGTGACTGCAAATATGGTTTCCAAATTCTCTTTTGTCACATATCATTAGCCTTTCATTCTTGATGAAAGCAATATTATAACTCTTGATATCAGCCAAACCTTAACTATGTCCAACCTAAGAACCATCTGGCTGAGTTTCTTACTGATGCACTACTCCATTCAACTCTCATTTCTTCAACAGTAAATTTCCTGCTAGACTTCTTTATTGCATAATATATCAACTTTGATGTTTCCTAGGTTTCAGTTATGACTCCAACACTTTTCATTTGATCATTAATGACCTTAATGCTAGCATTTCTAAAAACACACATGTTCTTAAGCAAATTACACCTCCATTCACTTCTTAATTTTTCACATACAGTTATCCTCCAAACATAACCTAGACACACCACTCTATATGTTGATTCCATGAACAGGGTTAGGGACCTTAGAACAATCTTTAATAGAAGTATTGTCATTTTCTATAGTACCAATACACAAGTACTATACTATCAAAGAAATAGTATTTCCTTACATACTTCTTATGCATGAACAGCATACAACTAAAACTCTCTATGTCTCTACAAAAGATATGCCTTACAATAATTACAAGATAAAATTGCATTTAAAGAATAGGTTTCTCTCCAAGGCTAGAAAATACTTCAGTCCTTGAGAGAAAGATCTATCTTCATTGAGATTGCAGAATTCTACAAATATAATGTCTCAGTTGCACTTTGAAAGGCAAGAGCAAAGTTAGCATCTATGAAGGTTGGGACACTTGAGTAATTTCACTATAAGGCAATGCTCTATGGGGGAACTTCCACAATCAGAAGTTACAATATATTTCTGCAGTCTAATATCAATTATTCAGAAAATTGAATGTAACTTACTCGCAATTGTTAGAGTTAACATGGGCCTTTCGTATAGCTTTGGATTTTTCATAATGAAATGTTTCAATACATTTACTTGTTGTAGGGTTCCAAAGTTTGGTTGTTTTGTCATCTGAGCAACTGAGTATAAGTCTATCCTCATTCAAGAATTGGCAGTAATTCACAGATAATCGGTGTCCTTTAATAATTCTGGAGTTAATCTGAAGTAAAATAATTTTACAGTTTTAAAAGCTGATATTGCATACATTTTCTTTCAACAATCTGTATTCATTTTTTCCATGCTAGCAAGGTTTACCTGCTCCTTAATGTAGAAATATGTTCACAAAACACTTCTCAAACATTACAGTTGGATATCTTTCATAGCTACTATCAGTCAACCAGAAATTAGAGTAATAACTATTTTCCACACAAGCAAGATGAGTTAAATAGAATATGTCTTATCTAAAGGGAAATCTAACTATTCTACTTCACATAACCATTCTCAAGCTAAAAAAAAAAAAACGTATCAAATACAACATATGAAAGTAAAATATAAAAACTCACATGACATTATGTATTAGTAAAGAAATAGTCTGACTAGTGTCATCTTAAGGTATGGGTATGCTAGGAAATTGCCCAGAGGATCATGTGTCTAGAGGCCCAGTGTTAATTTATGTATGTTGTGCCATGCTGTCAATACTATACAATACTATAAGGGTAAACTACAAATACTATGCTGCTGGTAAAAATATTTGTTAATCATGCACATACATTCATACAGAGTTCAAAGTGAAAGACTTTTTTTAAAGTTTATGTTGATGTAAACGATCTCCCCAAATAACTATGTATTATTTAATAAACACAATATATGTTTTTATGTGCTGCTATTAGCTTCATGTGCTGAGAACATGCCAAACAATGTTTTTTAAAACATCTGGAGTCCTAGCACAATCATCTGACACTGCCCGCATGGCATAACGAACTAGAAATGGGATGAGAGAAAAAGCGAGAAGGAAGTATATATAAAAGGTGGAAGGTTGAAAAATCAGAAAATGGAAAAGAAATTAGAAAGAAGCAAAAGTTGGAATTAGAGTTATTTCTAAATTCAGTTTTTCTGGTTTTTCAACCTTCCATTTTTATATATACTTCCTTCTTGCTTTTCTCTCATTCCAGTTTTAGTTTATTATGCCATGTGGGCAGTATCTGATGATTGGGCTAGGACACCAGATGTGTTAAAAAACACTGTTTGGCATGTTCACAGCACATAAAAACATATATTACATTTATAAAATAAATATTTATCTCTCACCAGATCGAGTACTTTTTATGTTGATTTTACCATCATAGAACAATACACTATATATATATATGAGGGTGTACTGTAAAGTTCCTGACTTTGGATAAAAGAAAATACAGGAGGATCAGTTATGATTTTATTCAAAATATTGCCTTCTCAGATTCACACACTTATTACAGCAGTCCTTCAGTTTTTCTAAGCTCTGTAAAAAAACTTGGTAGGTAGTGCTTCTAGCCAGGCCTTTGGCAATACCCTTAAAGCCAAGAACTTTTCAGCACTCCCTTGTACATACATATATATAGTCTATTTTGTGAAGTGTGTTGCATTGAGTCGACAAACTTGTACTTAAAATCCTCCTGACTGCTCTTCAGAGACACAAACGTTATTCTGGATGATTTTTGCCACCTAAACACTTCGCTTGGTTCAAAATTATGCTGCTTTTCATTTTAATGTGCAAGTAGCTTGAGTGGAAACATTTCAAGCATACAAAAGAGATTAAATACATGTTTGCTGGTACATATTTTACACATTATGGAAACCACTTTCTGGACTTTGTCCTCCAAGAATTGGGCTCAATGCTTGCCATTGTAGCTGATGTACTGAACTTTGTTTCCCAATGTGCCATTCTTCTGAAAGAGTCACCAAAAAGAAAAGTTGTGCAATGGACAAGACTTTGTGGTGAGAAGGTCATGTTGCAAGCCGTGTATCCAACTCAGTGCATTAGAGCAACAGCACTAAAACAGATGGAAAGCAACTATAAGAAGATTAAGGATTTCTTGCTGGAGTGTCTGAATCATACATCACTATGAGAAACAACAAAGGCTACTGTCAAATGACTACTGAAACAATCTGGCAAAGCTTCCACTTTGTTCAGTATTAAGGTGGCTGGGTATGTATTTAGAATATGTGAATCTGTGGCAAGTAGCTTACAGCATCCAGGCACAACAGTTGGTGACTGCTTGAAGCTGGTCAAGAAGTTGAAGAACTCTCTTTTAAAAATGAGAAATAAGAAAGTTTTTGAAAACTATTTTCAGCGAAATGTCCTCTGCTGATTTTGTTAAAATGCTGAACACGTTTTGTTCCAAGAATACACCACTGCATTTCAGACATACAACTACTGAAGAAGGTGCTCTCCCTGTTATCAATGACTGGTACTGGCAATTTTTCAGCATCACTGATGTCGTTGAAAATTAATTGAATTGCTGCTTTTAGCAAGAGAGAATGCACATATGCTCTGAGCGAGAGTATTTGTAGTTATCGGCAGTCAGCTCTGGGACGTTTCAGCTTGAAAATGCATACCTGCCTTCTTTTTATTTGCCCTCACTGTCATCACAAATCAAACTCCTTACTGGTCTGTGGACAGAAAAAGAAATTTTGTCCAAATAATTGCATGACATTGTCGAAAAATGGAGAGCATTTGATGCTGTTATTCATTCTAGCAAGTGCTGGTGCTAACGCAGCTTATTCTGTCTTGTACATATGGAAAAGTGCTTCAAATCATTCCAAAAAATTTTCTATTCTCATTTTGGCAATGAAACTTTCCATGGGGATGTGCAAAGCATTTCATTGCACAAGTTTTTATGCACATGCATTATGGCACAGTGTGTTAGACTATTTACATTTAGTTTGTCATGTTTATATACATGTCAAAATAGTGTTGAAAAATTATTTTTCTAAAACTTTTTTGATAGAATATTCAATGTGTAAATAAACAATTGTTTTTCATTTTCAGATCCTGTTTTCTTTACCCATCGTTATAGCTACTAATAAAAGAAAAGTAGATGCGGACCGTCGTCTTTTCAATGCAAAATGGGGAGAAAAGTACTTCTTTGTGGAAACAAACAACTGAAAAGCTAGTTGCATGATATATAAAGGAAATGTTGCTGTTTTGAAAGAGTACAATCTTTGGCGTCACTATGAAACAAAACGTCTGTCAACATACTTGAAGTTTTCTGGAAAGTTGTGTTCTGAAAAATTTGAGTTAATGAAACGTAGTTCAGAAACTCAAAGGAATCTCTTCATGAGAATGTTTGCTGAAAATGAATGTCACTTGTACAAGTTACAAAATAGTGCATAAGATGGCAGAAGGAGGAAAACTGTTTACTGACAGCAACTTCATCAAAGAGTGTATGATAGAAGCAGCAAATGACTTGTATCCTGAGAAAGCCGCTTTGTTTGAAAGCAAGTTCAGTTGTGCAGAGAACAGAAGAACTTGGAGAGAACATAGTGCTACAGATATGTGAGAAAACTAGGAAATTCTTGTGGTATTCTCTGATGCTGGACGAGTCTACTGATCTCTCGAGTGCATCATAATTTTTTGTGCTCATTCAAGGTGTTAATTTCGACTTTCAGCTCACAGAAGAGTTGGCATCCATTTGCAGCATGCATAAAACAACAACTGGGGAAGACATTTTCATGGAAGTGCAGAAAACTTTGCAAGGCTATAACCTTCAGTGTAATCAGCTTCGAAATGTTACAGTTGATGGAGGAAAAAAACATGGCTGGAGTGAGGTGGAGCAGTTCAGGACTAAGTTGTAAGATCTTCAACTCTCGGGTGCTCTGTTTATATACTGCATTATACATCAGCAAACACTCTGTGGAAAAGACTTAAACATTTCTTGCATACTGAAACCAATTGTTTCTGTGGTTAACTCCATTCAGGGTCATGCACTTAATCACCGCCAGTTCCAGGCTTTTCTTGAAGAAATTGTTTCTCAGTTCTGTGACTTGCTTTATCACACAGCAGTGAGGTGGCTCAGCTGCGGTAAAGTCCTGTTTCATTTTTATAAGCCCCAAAGAGAAATAGATCCTACCTGTCAAAGTTGTCATTTATGATTGACATCACATTCCACACGAATGAATTGAACTTGAAACTTCAGGGAAAGGATAACCTCATCTGTAATCTGTACAGAATCATCAAAGGATTTCAGAGAAAGCTTTCATTGTTTGAAGCACAACTGGAATGAGGAAATTGCTTTCATTTTCAGTGTTACGTCTGTGAGCAAACATTTTCAAAAATTAAGTATGTGAAGTCAGTACATCGAACAAGGTTGACTGACGAACATCTGAAAACAATTCTCTTGGTTGGATGAAGCAATTCCAAAGCAAATATTGATGATATTTTAAAATCTAAACACCAGTTTCACAAATCTCACTAACCTTTATTGCTGCTTAGCTTCTCAGATTAGGATATGTGCATACTGGGTGTGATATAATTATCTTATTGCTAACGTCCCCTCCTTTGATAACTTTTTGGTAAATAAATATGTTGGAAGTCTTTATTTTTTGTATTCACTATATTGTATTGAGAAAAATGTTAATGTTGACTGTGCTTGTCATTCTCTCAGTTATCTGGCCGGCAGTGAAAAAAGTTTGGTGATCCTTGATTTACAGTCTGAAAGGTATTTGTAGAAGAATAAACAAAAAAAAACAAAACATTTTTCTGTAATTTATGAAGAAGCAAAGCCAACTTGTGTGTGGGAATTTTTCGAAACTTCCGTCCCAACCATCGATATAATCTCTGAAGCATATTTATAGAAAATTTTTATTTACAAATATCCTTAATTTTTAAACTTTTGAGGAGAAAAGAAGGGAGGCACGTCTGTGTAGGTATACTCTTTTACTTGTTTCAGTCATTTGACTGTGGCCACACTGGAGTACCGCCTTTAGTCGAGTAAATCAACCCCAGGACTTATTCTTTGTAAGTCTAGTACTTATTCTATTGGTCTCTTTTGCTGAACCGCTAAGTTACGGGGACGTAAACACACCATCATCGGTTGTCAAGCGATGTTGAGGGGACAAACACAGACACACAAACATACACATATATACGACGGGCTTCTTTCAGTTTCTATCTACCAAATTCAGTCACAAGGCTTTGGTTGGCCCAAGGCTATAGTAGAAGACACTTGCCCAAGGTGCTACGCAGTGGGAATGAACCCAGAACCATGTGGTTGGTAAGCAAGCGACTTACCACACAGCCACTCCTGAGGTATGTCAAATTTTTTTTTCAAGGTACAAACTAGTACTGGTTTTCTTTGAGATGACTTTGAACATCTAAAAATGCATCTCGCATGTGTATAGAATTATAACTGAAGACATTACAGCTGTATCTAGTTAATGGTAATTGGATCTTTATGATTTGACGGGCAACACTTGTTTTCTTAACGAAACACTTTCAAACTTGGGACACTAGTAGAATGTGTCATATAAAACAACTTCTTCTCTTAACCTTCTTAACAAAAAACTGTACATCGCAAGTTATTTCATGTTAAAGTTGTCGTATTTCTGTAACTTCAACCAATCACTGACGTCTATTCAGCTGAATACAGTTAGTGCTGTTCGGTGTCAAGTGTGTTATTTCCTGTTTAATTATATTATTATTCCCTAGTAAGGGTTTAGGGTTTTAGGGTTAGGGTTGGGGTTAGGATTATGGTTATGAGTTATAGGGTTAGAGTTAAGGTTATGGCAAAAATAATCATAACCCTAACTCTAAAACCCGAACCCTAACCCTAAAACCAGTACAAACGCACGAACGATGTCATAAATAACAGTGACAAACGAAATATATACCGCTGATAGTTGTTGTTGACAACGGATAGTTTTTGTTGACAAACAACGGCACTAATTTTATTCAAGGGAAAAAATCCCGTAACACCATTGTTTACATTCCACGGCGTAATTGTTTTCACTTCAATAGACGTCAGTGGTTGGTTGAAATTACCGAAATACGACAATTTTTTACATGAAATAACTTCGAATACAAAATTTTTTATCTGTTCTATAACACAAAATATACAAGTATTCGAAGTTTGAAAGTGTTTCGGTACCAAAAACACTACATTAAAAAAATGTTGCCAAAAATGTTGTCAAATCATAAAGATAATGGTACTTTTACAATTTGAAAAGTCTTTCTTCCAGGTTATGAAAACAAAAAAAAAACTATATTACAGATAAACGAAAGGTCTACATTGGCAAAATAATCGGGCCTTTGTGATTTGACGGGCAACATTTTTTTATGTAGTGTTTTTGGTACCGAAACACTTTCAAACTTCGTATACTTGTATATTTTGTGGTATAGAACAGATAAAAAATTTTGTATTCGAAGTTATTTCACGTTAAAAATTGTCTTATTTCGATAATTTCAACTAATCACTGACGTCTATTCAGTTGAATACAGTTAGTGCTGTGCAAGTGATTATCACTTGATAAAAATTGAAGAATTTAAGTAAGTTCGTTGGAATTGAGAAACGTATTACTATGTTTTTTTTTCCAAATACAGCGTATCTAAAATTACACAATCCAATGTGTTCTTTCGCCCCTCCCCCGAAACGTAATCTGCTATGCTTAAAACATGTGCATCTAAAGATATTACGGGATTTGGCGCTTTAGAATGAGATTCGGCCGATATTTCTAGCAAGTCGAGCGACCACAGGTTCGGAAATGAAATATCTTTAGGTAGCAATGACTAAAGTTTGAAGGGTGTGTGTGTGTGTGAGTGAATGAGTTAAAGAGAGAGACAGAAAGACTGACAAAGTAAAATAGGGAGACAGGTAACCAGACATTACACTAAAATGGGGACATGCGAAGAGGCGTGGAATCGAAAGAAGTTATCACCAAACAGTAAAAGGAGTGTCATTACAAGGTAGATTAAAGACAACGAAATACGGAGTTTATGATTCTAAAAAAAAAAAATTGTTTGTAAAATTTCAATTTTTCATTAAAAAAAAAAATACCCCAACCCTCCTCCCGATTCTACGGCCTTGGTCTTCAAGCAAGCTATCCACATTCTAGAAACTGCGATAACATAATGAAAGAAATATGTAATCACTCTACTCACCTTTCTGCAAAGATTTCTTTCAGAGTAATTTCCCGCAGTAATATGACAAAGTGAAAGTAAAGTGTTCATTTTTTTTTTTTTTTTTTTAAAGTTACAAAAAATATGAGTGCAGAAATAACAGCAAACATTTGAAAAACTAAAAGTAAAAATAGCAAAGAAATACTGTGACAAAGTGAAATTAAATTTTTTTTTTTTTTTTTACAACTGAAACCTCCGCCATGTACGCCGGTGGAATTTATCGGGGATAAATTTCGGCAATGTTTGAGAAAAGTATAGAAATTCTGGAAACTTTTCTTCGCCGTAAATCCATACGTTTCTCGATACATAGATTGGTCGATGCGAGACCATTTCATATCGCCCGATGATCCAGAGACATACTTCAACCGGTTTTTGGTTCGTCACCAGTAGGCCTCAATGTGGTTTGTGCAAGTGCCGACCCGACAACCCAAGTTTGTTGGCCTATCCTCTCTACGTTGTCATATCCTCCCTCCCTTTGTCATATTACTGCGGGAAATTACTTTGAAAAAAAATTTTACAGAAAGGTAAGTAGATTGATTACATATTTCTTCATTATGTTATTGCAGTTTTGTGAGATTTGGCTGTTGTTTCTAACATGTGGATAGCCTGCTTGAAGGACAAGGCCGTAGAATCGAGAGTGGGTATTTTTTTTTTTTTAATTGAAATGTTACAATTTTTTTTCAGAATCATAATCTCCGTATTTCACAAAAAAAAAAAAAAAAAAATCCGGAAGAAATGAGGGGAGGGGGGATTGAAATTTTGAAAATTTTTTTTCAGAATCGGAATCTCCCTAGCCTAAAACGCGGGATTCCGTAAAAAAAAAAAGTGGGGGCGGGTTCCGTTTACATCTCTGCCATGTGCGCCCTTAATCTATTAAATTATATTACAAGCATAACCTCAACTTACATAGTTTCAAGTTACGTAGGTTAACGAAAGAACACCACGTATTTTTCGACTTACGTTTTTTTTTGTTTTTTTTTGAAGAAATTAATAGGAAAATAAACTTTAACTTCAGTCGATACCGTCGATTTATCCGACTTTAACGTTTCGGTGAACATATTTATAAAACAAAACGCCTAAAAACCAATACTTTAGTGGAAACCAAATAAAATACATGTGAAAATATAAAATATGTATAAACCACTTATAAAAACAGATATGAGCTAATGATTTCTTTTTAATGCTTTTTTTTAAATATTGTTTATTGAGTTTTTTTTAGTTGAGTCGCATGTCATGGATCATGGAACCAATTAAGTTGAGGTATGCCTGAACTAAACTAAAATCTTGATTCTATGTAACTCAAGCAAGAAACAGTATCTACAATCTGACCTGAGTATTTAATGGTTTCTCGTGTGGAACGACTTTTGGATAGTGTTCCGTTACAATCTTACTCCGACGAATAGCTTCGAGATCGCCGACAACGAGTTCCATGCTGGAGTTTCTTTGTATCAAACCTCTGAACCCTCGTTGCTATGACAGTAAACCGGAAGTCGATGACACGAATGTCTTCATTGTCATGAACGAGCCAACTTGAGAGCACATAGTTGCTAGGTCTGCTAGAAATAGTAGTCAAATCTCCATGAATTCACACCTTACCTTCTTTAAAAAGAATACATTAAACAATGGCATAGATTGCTTAAAATGATGGAGGTTTTTGGTTGGAATCCTTTTGGCTTGATGAGGCTGACCTGGAACCGAAAAAGAAATTTTATAATCTAAAAGACCCGACCTGATAAAATTAAGAGATGTCATTCAAGTAACACGCTGGTCATATAACGAGTAAAGACACCTTGAATGGGCAGAATTAATCACTGCAGTGGGTATACGACGATGACAGCAAACAATACAAATTCCGTCATCAGATTTTCACTAAACTTACCTGCACCGACAATTTCAGTTCAACGAAATTTACATCGGTTAGCTGCTACCATATTTGTATTTACTATTTACTATGAAGAACGCTCTCTTGAGGTATTTTAACTCAGCTGTATTGCAGATATTCATAACAAAAACATAGACACGAAGACACGCACGCACACATACTGGGTTATGCCATAAATAATGCGGTTTTTTTCAATTGCATGAACTAAAAGTAGGAAGGGGACGGGATAAACTACCTGTATCAACTTGCTATAAAAGCAGGTAGTAATTTTACCTTGTGCTTATTCTTAGTGCAGTTCGATTTTAACAGTTATTTTTACGAAGCTATAATGGAAGTGACAAAGGAGCATATTTGATATATTTTGCTTTATGAGTTCAATAAAGACAACAACATAACCGAAAGTGCAAGGAATATTAATGCGGTGTATGGGGATCAGACAATAAGTGTAAACCAGCGTCAACGATAGTCCCAGAAATTCCAAGCCAGACTAGAAGACAAACCTCATCCTGGAAGATCTGTAGAGCTCAACGAGGACGTCCTGCAAACTCTGGTGGAACAAAATCCCATCATAGCTGTTGAGGAACTAGCAGAGAATCTGAGATTTGGTCATTCAACCTTTCATTGACACCTGCATGCCATCAGAAAAGTCAGCAAATTAGGTCAGTGGGTTCCTCACAAACTTTCCGAGTCTAATCACATGCATAGAGTGAAAGTGTGCTCTTCTTTGCTGTAACGTCTTGCAAATTAACCTTTTTTGGACTGAATAGTGACTGGTGACGAGAAATGAGTTCTCTATAAAAATGTCAAGTGCCAAAGACTGTGGGTAGGGAAAGGAGAAACACTGGCACCCCAGGCTAAAGAAGGTTTTCACCCACATAAAGTGTTGTTATCTGTTTGGTGAGATATGAAAGGTTTAGTTCACTTTGAACTTTTAAACCCTAATCAAACAATAACAAAGGAGATCTACTGCAAGCAGCTTGAGCGGCATAAGTTAACACTAGCAGAAAAGCGACCATCTTTGGTTTTAATACAATGCTTGGCCACATATAGTGAGGATGACATTCCAAAGATCGGAGCAGTTTGAATAGGAAACGATGCCCCACCCGTCATTGCCTCATCTGATTATCATCTATTCCGCAGTCTTCAAAATAATTTGAACAGAAAAAATATGAATCGTGTAGATGAAGTCAGAACAGTACTGGAGGAGTATTTTTTTGTCACAGACAAGTGAATTTTGGAAGAGGGGCCTTGCAAGTCTACCAGATAGATGGAAGAGCATTGTAGAAAATGAAGAGAATATATAAGATTAAAAAAGAAGTTTATCTTAATTTTGAAAAATAAAAGAAGTATAAAAAACCACATTATTTATGGAATGACCCAATATATATATAATTGGTTGATAAAAAAAAAAACATATCAGAAAGAAGGATACTATAAAAAAATAGAGCAGTAATTATTACAACAAAATTTTATATAGAGTAATCCAAGGTTTCGCACCACAACGCCACCATACTCGTGTTTGGCCAAAAGGCTATATTTATTCTGTCTTTTTCTATTGTTTCAAATTACATTTGTTTACTTTTCATATGTCCAACCTGTATTGTTTTGTTTACTTGAGCTCTTATTCTCTGCAAGTTTTGCAGGTGCCGCCGATATACGAAGTTCTCAGTCTTATCATTAAAGGCATGAAACTGGGTATTAGTATTTTGGCTGATAACTGATGAAGAATTAAGGCCCTTTTGTGTTTGTCCTATGTAACTGAACACCATGCATCCAGATTTTTGTTAACTGTAAGTTTATATATATACATCCATCCATATATATATATAAACACATATACATATATTCAATTGACTTCTTTCAGTTTCCGTCTACCAAATCCACTCTTCAGTAGAAGACACTTGCCCTAGGTACCACACAGTGGGACTGAACCTGGAACCATGTATTTGGGAAGCAAACTTCTTACTACACTGCCAAGCCTCCGTCTATATTTGAGTACTTTTAGTCTTGCCAACTGAACAGAATGGTTTGCATGGAATATTGAGTAAGACTGAAACCTGTCCCTTGCTTTTACCTATTGGCCTTAAAGACTAGATCCACTCCCATCTGCATCGTTAATATTTTTCAAAAATCCCAATTAATTGAACTTGTTGGGTCTATCTTGCTTATTACTAGATTTTGAATATCACTCCCTGAAGGGAGTTTCTGTTTAGTAATTGTAGAGATAATCTCAATTAATCAGTGTCACGTTGTATAGATAGTTCTGTCTGATTAGGAGTTTGTACTTGTTGAAACCTGCTTTTCGTCAAATCTAAAAATATTAGTAGCATTCATTGATACATAACCATTTCATAAAGTGTTCCCATAAAACAAAAGACCCCTTTCAGTCAGACCTCCAGTTATTTAGATCTTTGCAAAATCATTTACACAAAGTATGGCCAGAAGGTAAGATATAGAAAATTAATTAAATATATATATATATTTAAATCAAAATCCAGAGATTTTTCAAATCAGGTATTCTAAAAATTACTAACAGACTGAGAGAAGTGATAAAAAGATGAAGGAACTTATATAGATGATAAACTTACAGTAATATGACGCTTATAGCCTCAAATAAATACTAAAATTAGACATCTTGATATTAGACACTCACTGTGTCACAATTTAAGATTGTACTACAATGTTTAACACATAATATAAAATTCTTGTTTTGGCCAATGGACTGCAGCCAAGTCATTCTGGGACATGACCATAAGAGTGTGGTCAATAAAGTTGATTTCAGTACTTATTCTGTTAATGTGGTAGATTTATCAAAAGAACAAAGGCCCCTGATGTCAAATTACGTATATCTGCCTAATTTAGAATTATCTTGATATGAAAAAGTATTAATAAATCATTCAGAAATAATTGCTTGTAGAAGAAGAATATTTTATGCAGAAAGATTCTACCTGAATTGAAACAAATCTAAGCCTCACATTCATCACTTTACCATTTACTCATCATCATCATCCTTTAACATTAGTTTTCCACACAGGCATGGGTTCCCTTTATAAAATCAAACAATCTTTATATCATGAGATGGGGACACACAACAGCTTCACAATGTCAGCAAATTCATTTGTGCAGCTTCATACAACACAATTTAATTAATCATAAAGCCACCACAAATACTAGACTTCAATCTCTGATGACCTTTCAGTGTTACAAGTAAACTGTAACTACTTATCAAAGCCTAGGTTTCCCCTTCAGAGCTAGAAAAACTAATTTAGCTATGAACAGTTATTGTCTCTACAAAGTGCAACCATATAAGTGAAACTCACTTTGAAGTAAAAATAAAGTAAAAGTAAAAAGTAAGTTATAAGGCCAATATTTTATTGTTTCATGTAGGATCAGTATAGGATTATATAACTTAGGATCAATGAATAGAAATCTCTAAAAATAGCAATATTATTTTCATGTCATATTCTTCATTAATATCTTTAAAAAAATCTTTTCAGTTTCATGTTCACTCCCAGTTGTTCCAACAATATATCATAGGATAAAAAAAAAACTAATTTATATATATATACATAAAAGCAGATGTATATGAAAATGATATTTCATTTGACAATGGACAGTAATACAGTTTCAACTGTTTAGAATGAGGAAGGCCATATACATGTTTTGTTGTTTAGAAAATTCCCACTCATAATGGGACAATTTTAATATATCAGTATATTCATAAGGAGATAATCAAATGAAAAGAAGATATATAAAACCAGATATGTGTGAATATATATTTTTTAAATAACACAGGTATGGAACACTTACATTCAGGCTTCTGAGTTTCTGTACAACTTGATGAATGCTACATTTCACTGGTTATTGCAAGCCGAATGCATGCTGATGAAGTGCAGCTCACTGAGTTGTTACACAGAAACTGAATCCTGAATGTGTTCCACATCCATCATTTAATAAATTTAGCCCTCTATTTTCAATGATATTGAGATCTACTTCTTTTGTTGCTACATAAGGTTTATATATAAACAATCCTCTCTACCATAGGCACAAGGCCTGAAATTTTGAAGGAGCAACCTCAGTACTCAAATGGTACTCTGGTATTAATTTTTTAATTCATGTAAGGTGGTGAGCTGACAGAAATGCTTAGCATTTTTTTATCTGTCTTTACGTTCTGAATTCAAATTCTGCCAAGGTCGACTTTGTTTTTTATCCTTTCAGGGTCGATAAATGAAGTGCCAGTTGTGTACTGGGATCAATCTAATCAACTGGCCCCCTTCCCCAAAATTTCGGGCCTTGTGCCTAGAGTACAAAAGATTATTTCTTAGTTTATCTGTTTGCAGGTACAAAAATGTTTAACAGTTTTCCAAAGGAAGTGAAATGAAATGTTGCTTAAATCTTTTTAACTATTTTGTTTTGTTGCCTTGTGTTTGGGAGTCCACCCCTATGTTACCTAAGTGGAACACTCCTGAAAACAGTCCCCTGATGTATAACAAAGAAGATGCCATCAGGATCATTCAGAGCAACACCCAAGAAGGTAGATTTCTTCATTCACGCTCTATGTGGAGTACACAAACTAGTAATCTCAACAAACCAATCATTTGGAAACAGAAGACAAAAAAGTAGTTGGATTTTTAATATAGTTGGAAACATGAAACATTTTCATATTGTCTGTCTTTAGAGAAGTTACATGATAAAGATAAGCTTGACCTTGGGAGAAGGGTATGGATCTTAGGGTTTGCCTGTGTAAAGCTCAAACTAATAAACAATATTTAATAAAGAATATCTTGGTAAGAGGTTAGAAGTTTTCAAAGTCACCATGCAGTTATCATATTCAATCAATGTTTCTAAACCAAGTATCTGGCCTGATATCATCACTGTAAATAAAAATCACAAATAGAACAAATAAACCAGGTCTTCTGAATGCATTGATTAAAGGTGAAAAAGATGTAGTTGAGGAAACCTTCCCAGCAGCACTATATGACCAAATATTTCTTATTGCTAAGTTTTGCAACTATTCAAACAGCAACCAAGTTTCTGGAGAGGGCTAATTCTAGTGCAATATAATGATTCCAGAAATCACCAAGCAGGGTGTAGAATTTATACAAATCTACAACTAACTGCTTGAGAACCATAAGGAGAATTATATATATATATAATGATGATGATGATATGTGGGCATATAGGACCAAGATTTCTTGTGTACACCTTTTAAGATTATTGCAAATGTGACCATTTCTTAGTTGCATATACTCAGAGAAAGTCACAAATGATTTCACATCTGATTCAGATCTTAAATAAATTTGTTGGCAGTAGTAGTGCTTCTAAGGCAGAAAATTAATCAGAACAGTTGCTTATACTCATAGGAACAAGAAGTTAGCTAATCACCAGACATCAGAGAACTCAAGAGCAAAGCATGAATAAGAGGAGGAACTGAAGGTTTGGCCTAGAGTTGAACTTGGAATATATCTTGTCAATGACTCCCATATGCTCAGCCTTTACATTTGTGTGTATGTGTGTGTTAACATCTGTATCTTACATGTTCTCTGATTTATTGAGATGAATCTCTGTCATGAAATTCTTTAGTTGGTATTATTTCAGATTTTTTTAAAAATATTTTTACTTTAAAGGTTTGTTTAGAATTAAAAAAAAGAGACAGGGAAAGGACATTCAAATGCTAGACAACAAAACCAGAAAAAAAAAAAAGGTAAAAACATTTAAGCAGTATTTCAATTTATTTCCTTAGATCTTTCAAAGACCCTTTATATCTATATACAACAAAACTAAAAAATGGTACCTTCCAAGACTTCTGACTAAATATTTATTTTTATGTTTATTAATAAACTACTCTGTACATTATTAAAATCTTTTATTCTTATATACATGCACACACAAGTATAAATGGATATAAACAGTCAACAAATAGAATGACTGTCCAAGAAAGTTGACTGGGAGAATTGTTAGATTGTCAGGTGAGATGTATTACAGTATTGGTTCTGGCTCTTTGTGTTCAGAGTTCAAGTGCCACCTAAGTGTCTAAAAAAGAAACCATACCAGTGTGGTAAAGTAAATCCTCAAAACCATGCCAGTACCAAATAAATGGCTCAGAATACAGTCAAAAGAGGAATTCTTTTTGTTGGAGGGACATGTATCCTAATGTACATACATTAGTAAATAGATCTCTATCAGCTCCTATAATGAATGAGTGGTAAGTTGTTCAACAGAAACATATATTCTTAACATAAGGGGCAGAATCAGTGTAATAAAAGTGGACCTTTGAAATATAGTTACAGTCCATCTGCCAGACTACTGTCCACCTGATTTCATTTGCAAGGCCTGGACTGATTCAAGGTTACAATAAAAGACACTTATCCAAGATGACTTGTGATGAGATTGGGTCCAGGATCTCCTGATTGCAAAATCAACCCCTTAATTATTTGTGCATGCTACATCAATGTAGAAACACACACAAACACATGGATATACACATACACATACATATGCACATGTGCACACACACACAAATATACATATGTATATAAGGAAAAATACATGCATATACATATAAATATTATATACATACATACATACATAAACTGCTGTGCAAATAGGTAGGTATTTGGTATTTTAATCAACTTAGAAAATAAAATGTAACAACATTGAACTATTTTATATATATATATATATATGTAATGTGCTGACTTCATATATGATATAATATTGTTTCATTTAATTCTATAAAGACAAATCTAATGTAACAGCAACTACCACTTCATCAATGGCAAAGGGTAGGCTATCAAGGATATTACACATCTGATAATTTCTATTACTTTGTATACTTGCCAATGCCATATTCTCCTAGCAGTCTCAGTGTTTTTGGATACAGACCCCTCCCCCCAAAAGAATACATAAACGTCAGTTTCAAGAGAACTTCTACACCTGGTTTAAAAGGTACTATAATTACCTTTTGAGATTGTTGAAACAAAGACACAATTGCTACAACATGAAGATGTTTAACCCTTTAGCCTTCAGGTTACTGTATCAAATGTAATATCTATATATTAACATTGTTTTCAATCAATCATGTATTATCTCTCAACTTTGAGATTTTGATGATGTAGTTATTTATTTTTAGAATGACATTATAGGGTAAGTGAGAGGGGCCAGATCTTGACAGTGTGAACATGGGATAACGCAACCTGAAATATGAAGGAAAGTTGTAGTTTCAAAATATGCCATCCAAGAAATCACCAGGAAAGGTAAATCCAGGAAACTAAAGTTAGAGGTAAGAGAACCTCAAAATCCAAGCTAAGTATCTGAAGCTTATATCAGTTTGAGATTAAGAAACACATCTAGCTACCAGCTCTCCTCAGATCCGGCCTAAAGTCCTGGTAAAAGGTTTACATGATTATGCAGCTAGAAAAATGACATATGCCAGAACACACAAACGATGGAGTGCTGATCAATGGAAAAATATGTTTGGGAGTGTTGAGTCTAAATTTGAGATTTTCAGTACAAAATATCAAAGATAAAGAGTAGAAGAATAGCTGAAAGAAATATGTTTAAAACCTTCAATCAAATGTAGAGGAGGCTTTATCAACATGCATACTGGAAGAGAAAAAGTAGAAGAAACAAGGAAATCTCTCTGGAAAGTATAACTGCAATAACTAATGAGGATAAGTATAGCTATGTATATTACTTTCCATATATATCATCAGAATAGTTGTTTGACACATTCACAAAACATTTAATGACTGAAAACCATACAAATTTTTTTCTATTCAGTATTTGAATGTATTTACCCTCATCCCATTCTGATTCCAATATCAGGAAGAAACTGCATTGCTACATATCTGTGAACTTTGAGAGAGAGAGAGAGTGTGTGTTTATTTTTTGGCAACTGATTTTGTTTCTCATATGACTCGTCTTGACCACCAAATGAGATTTGGAACAGAGCTGGGTCTCACACCTAACATCTAAAATTGTTTGCTACAAAAACAACATTTCAAGAAAGAAAAAAATATTTTTGTTCAACAATCATTGATAAAATTTTGGACTTTCTACCATCAGCAGTTCTTGATGTCCAAGAATGGACACTAGAGCAATCAACTCTTAAAAAAACCGTGACAAAAATGGCGTCATCTAATATTTTGCAGTCACATATGATGAATGAATATCGTGTGGATGATGGTAGATAGAGACACAAAATATATTTTAATTTTTAAAACATAGGTTCAGGCAATAGCTGCATACTTAAGAAGTCTGCTTTGCAACAAAGTGTTTCGAGGATCCCACTGTACTGCATCTTCAGTGTCTTCTATTATAGTTGCATTTTGACCGAAACTGAGTGGAATTTAGTCAGCAGAAACTGTACAGAAGCCCAGTATATACATCCATGATTATGTCCCCACCCATCTGTGTTTATATTTAATACATCACCAGTTAAAAAGAAAAAAAAATTATTATGTTTATGTGGTAACCTAACCACTCAATAAAATAACTGGGAAACTGAAATAATAAGTATTGGAGTTGATATAATCAATTAAAACCAGCTTGGCTGTAATCCAGCGAGTGAAATGTAAAAGAATGGAAAGTTATGTAAAGTAATTAAAATAATAGTTGAAAAATGTAAAATAAATATCCAAGAACAGAAAAAAATGTAAAGACACTCCAATTTCTGTTTGACTGCTTGAAGAAAATTTGTTTTTTTTTTTAATCAATAAAGGAGTTATTTTTATATATTTTGCTGCCCCATAGAAGAATATGATGAGTTTATCAGGTAAGAGGGATGTTTGAAATTAAGAATATTTTATGATTAAATTGGATTCATTATAACCATTGTTTTAAGTAATTGAATTAAATATGTTTAGAATTTACTTTTGAATGCTTTAACAACCTTTGTGAAAGATGTGCATGTGTATTTGTTGAAAAACATACACACAAAGGCATATATGTCTTAATACATAAGGAGTGTTTAAAAACATCATTAGCTTTAAAAAAAAATTTTTTAATAAAAGAATCAAGAATATTTTAAGTATTATATATATCCAGAAATGATGACAAATTTCCAGTTGATCATATTAATGTATTTCAATAAATCTAACAGGTGAAATTAAGGCTATTAAGCAAAATATTCACTACTTTTATTATTATTTAAGACCCCCTAATTGAAAAAAGACAATTATATAGAGATACACAAATATTTCATTATTCAAAGTCACTTGCTATTTTTAATACTTAACTTTAGTAAATTTGACTTAAGAATAGTATTATCATTGTGATTTTTTTTTTTTTTTTTTTTTTGTTTAAGTTCATATTTCTAGTTTTAGTTCCATGGTCTTACCCAGTTTGAAATGAAAATATCTTTTATTCAAGTTTAACTGTAAATGAAAAGAAGATTAAATAATTTCCATTTCTTTCTTCAATATTTTATAATCTGTACCAATTTACATTAACAGATATATTAATAAATAACACAGTAAAAAAAATACTGAAAAAGTTTTCTCTGGATAATTTTGTTTGGTACATTTTTATATCAATGCATTTTGTTTAAAATTGTATTTTATTAACATTTAAAATACAATGTAGATGTATCAAAATTTATTGTAAAGTGAGCTACAAAATATTTTTGTAAATCTCTTTAAATTAAAGACACCTTCCCGTACTTATAGATAACTATAATAAAGCAAACAGTGTCAAATCCTTAACAATGATGCGAACAGCTAATG
This sequence comes from Octopus bimaculoides, assembly GCF_046866305.1. Lineage (NCBI taxonomy): Eukaryota > Metazoa > Mollusca > Cephalopoda > Octopoda > Octopodidae > Octopus > Octopus bimaculoides. Next base: position 174,704,726 of record NC_142928.1, on the reverse strand, counting down.
AAGAGCAAATTGTTTATAGATACTTCTCCTTGTCTGTAAAAGACCTTAATGAAACAAACACACACAACTTTTTTTAGGTGCCAAAAACTTGGAGTTAATAATAGAGACTATTAGGACTCAAGAATTTGACTCATGGTAACTAAGATGTCATCAAATAAATGCTGGATTACAAAGAATATTAACATGTCCATAATTGAAGGTGTAGTTACTGGTGTGTCTTTCCAAGAATTCTATAGAATTCATTTGTTTCCAACTCCAAGGTTTATGGTACTAGGATCACTGAAGGGCCCTACACGGCCATGTGAGTCTACAGCTCGAACAGCAAAATGATATTTGTTTCCTTCATGGAATTGAGTTAATGTACAAGCCATTGGAAGAGGTAGAGCCTTAATGTCTCCAACCTGAAATAAGCAAAACATTCGTTAAGTTAAAAAAGGAAAAAAATTACATTAATTTTTTTTTAAAGAGGTGCTGTGTCTTGGCATGTATTGGCTCTTATAGTGATTGCCATTGTATGTGGAAACTCAGAAATGTGTGAGAAGAGAAACAGAATACCAAAAGCAAAGTTCAAAGTACAGAAGATATCCTCTTCAGAATGTGCCAATAAAACTGCTTTCTAAATACAATAAAAATTTACCATAATTTGGGTGTGTATTGTTATTGTAGACAATACCCTAACCCTAACCCTAAAGCACATTTTGGGTTTACAGGAATAGCAACATAATTGCAAACAACCTTAATGTGTAACAAAGGAGTATCATACTTTTATTTCTTGAAGATTTATAAATTAACTAGGGAAAAAAGTAGTTCTAAAAGCTTGTTTTTACAAACCTTTTTCCATAAGGAAGTGCTAGGTGGAGCACTTCCTTCTTGATAAGCATAGAGTTGATAATTTGAAATTTCAGCATGATTTTCATTTAAAGCCATATTCCAAGATAATACAATGCCTAAATAAACAAGAAAAAAAAAAAAGTAAAATTAAAATAAGATATAATATTTTCAAAAACAAGTCATGTCCCACAGGACTGCTTAAAATTTAAATACCACTTAAATTTAAGAAATCAATCTAAAATAATAACAAGAGAAATGACATTTCAGTATAAACATCCAAATTAGTTTTATACAATAAAAAAGTTGTATCTGAATGCAAATTTAAAACATCAAATTAATATAATGTGAAAACTTCTAATTAATAACCCTTTCTATTATAGGCCTGAAATTTGGGAGAGGTGGATAGTCGATTACATCTACCCCAGTACTCAACTGGTACTTAATTTACCGACCTGAAAAGGATGAAAGGTAAAGTCGACCTTGGCGGAATTTGAACTAAGAACATAGCGATGGGGGAAATACCACTAAGCATTTCGTCCAGTGTGCTAACAATTCTGCTAGCTTGCTGCCTTAAACACCTAATTAATAACAATTAACTTAATAGAAAGTCATGAAATGTGGCTGTGGGGGTAAGACCACATAGTTACTTCCCAACCATATGATCTTGAGTTCAGTCTCATTGTGCCTTACATGTCTTCTATGGCCCTAGGTCAACCAAAGCCCTGTGAGAAGAGTTGATAAACAGAAACTGAAAGAAGCCCATTATGTGCATGTGTGTTGTGCTTGTCCCCTACCCCACCACTTGACAACTAATGTTGCTTTGTTTATGTCCCTGTACCATAGCAGTTCCGCAAAACAGACTGATGGAATAAGTACTAGACTAAAAAAACAAAAAATAAGTACTGAGGTTATTTTTGTTCAACTAAACCCTTCAAGGCAGTATATCCCAACATAGCTGCAGTCCAGTGACTGAAACAAGTAAAAGATAAACTGCAGTGCTTTTTCCAATAATAACTTTTTTTTTCTATCTTAGCCAAGAATTAAAAACAATTAACTTCAGTTGCTTTCAATAACCCATTAAATGATTTTACTGAAGTAGTACAATAAAAATGAAATAGCAGCAAATAAACTATCTTATGAAACTAGAAATCAATGACTAAAAAAAGCAGAAAAATAAGACTTCAAATGAATAAATACTGACTAGATTTATAGGCGTAGGAGTGGCTGTGATAAGAGAGAAAGAGAGAAAGAGAGAGATGTATATGTACACGTTATTCCACTAACTGAAACAATCACATTTCGATACTGTAATGACAGATACTTTCAGAGAAAGAGATGTATATGTATACATATACATGTATATGTACACGTATATGCATATATACATATATATATATATATATATATATGCATACAGATATCTATACATATATACACCCATCACACACAAACATGTACATAAACACACACATTAGTCATTTGTTTTCTTAGCCAAAACTACGTCAAATGTACTGAACGGATCTTTATGAAATTTGGAAATTATATTCTATGTATAACGGCCATAACTCCCATGGAAATTCATATATTTTTGATGTTGATGAAATTTTAACCCGAACATAACAGATGAGCATTATTTGTAATTCAACGGTACAACAGTGTAAGACTACCCTTTCAGATATACTTTCATTGTGATTTCTGCAATGTGGTGCATAAATTGTCAAGTAAATGAGACGCATCTTTGCCTCCACTGATTCACTTGCAAAGTGTTGAGTAAAATTATTTCGTTGCAGACCTCCTTTGGGTCTTTTTATTATCACTACGACACACATAGTCCCCAGTTGGTAACATTGATTTCAAGGCCTTCCTAGATGAGAGACTGGCATTCCACTTAATGTCTATGTTCCATGCTGGCATGGATTGGAGAGTTATTAATGTAGAAATATGGTATCGTAGCTACTAACAGTTGAGGGTTGCGTAGTCTAGACGGCGTTTTTAGATTTCATTATTCTCTTTAACCCGGGCAAAGCCGGGTATTTCTGCTAGTATATATATATATATATGTGTGTGTGTGTATATGTTGTGTGTCTGTAGTTGTCCCCCCAACATCGCTTGAGAACCGATGCTGGTGAGTTTACATCCCCGTAACTTAGCGGTTCGGCAAAAAGAGACCGATAGAATAAGTACTAGGCTTACAAAGAATAAGTCCTGGGGTCGATTTCCTCGACTAAAGGTGGTGCTCCAGCATGGCCGCAGTCAAATGACTGAAACAAGTAAAAGAGAGTAGATTTACTAATTATCAAAGAAATAAGAACTTACCTTGTGCTACCCTTGATATCCGAAGACCTGCTTTGGGTGGTGGACTTTTAAGACCTGTTGATGTTACGGTGGGAGTGGGCTGTGATGGTAATGGAGCTGGATGTTTTGCTACTGGAGTTGTTGAAGATGAGGTACTGAGTAGAGTGGAGACTACTCTCTGAAAGTTAAAAAGTATCATCTCATTTTAATCATTCATAACAACTGCTTTGAATAGATATTTCATGCAAACAAGATACTGAATGCACCTCAACTGTACATTGATTGAATTTAACCCTTTTGATACCAACCCACCTGAGACTGTCCTTGGTTTCTATGATACAAACTTCCTGTACAAGGTGGTCTAAATTAAAACTTTACATCAAAATTTCATGTTGATTTATGCTTCCAAACACCAGTTTAATAATGGCAAAGTTATTTTATTAAATATTTTATTATTTTCAAAATTAAGTGAAATAAAGACAATGAATTTTAACAGAAATAGGATAACAAAAAGGTTTTTACAAAAATCTGATGTGACTGGAGCAGGCAATTTCCAGTATATCCTTTCTCAAAGGTACTAAAACATCAGTCAAGACAACTGAAACACACACACACACAGACAAAGAATTTGATCATGCAAATTATGTCAATTAAAATTCATGGTAAATCTATCGTTATTTGTATTAATGTATTATTATTTATGTTTTTGATGTCATTTTCATGTCTCACAGCTACTGCTGTAAAATGAAACACCTACAATAAAATACTGATCTTACATTTGGGACAGTGCTGCACCTTTCCAAAAGCCAAATGAGTCATTCACCAATATACAACAACCTTTAACCCAAAGTTTCGATGTCTCTTCCTTCTGACTTTTCTATCAAAACTTGACCTCTGCTTCTCAGATCAAGCTAATTATGCTCCCCTCTACCAAAGCCCATCCATCACACTCATGTTTCCTATTTTCATCATTCATATTGTTCCTCTCTCCCAGGACCAACACTAAGCATTTTCCCAATTCTTCCTGTCTAGAGTGCCAGCCCTTTAGGAGACATTTTACTTCAACAATTAAGAGCTAGTAGATTTAGATGAATAGAGAAACATTAAAAATAAATAAATAAAAACAATTTTGCAACACTGACAAATCTACCACAATATGAAATGGAAGGCAGTTGTCAATACAAGTGAAAGTTATATGGTTTTGATCAGTTGCATTTATTTCCTATACTGAATTAGAAGGTACTGCAAATATCAATACCATATTTGATGACATAAAAGATGCACACACATATTAAACATACTCCAATTTCAGCAGTGCATATTCAAGAAAAAAGTGTTTAGTGTATTAAAAGCTTATGGGATGTCAAACTTCACATACAGGATCCAGGGTTATTTTTATATTGGTGGGAGGAGAGAGAGGTCTTATTTAAATATGCATTATTGGAGCAAATATTTTAAATTCTTCTGAATAATCAATCAATCACAAAGTGAGAGTTTATTTTCAATTAGGTTGAAGAGTTAAGTGGAGTGTGTCAAGAGGCCAAAACCAAAATTTCATACTCATTCTTATATATATATATATATATTTTTAAATCGAAACACACTTTCCCCAAACATAAATAAAATGAAATTCTATTACAAATGAAAATGGGAAGGGGGGGGGGGAGCTATCTGTTTTATATTCTTGCTCACTAAAACTATGATATCCTAAATATATTGATGCCCATCCAATTCAAACAATAAGAACAAAGAGAAAATTATGTTGTTATCTTCAAAAGGTAAAGTAGCCAACCTAATCACAATAAAGGATCCAATTGCAAGTTGTACTGTCTCAGCTATCCCTCACTTAACATCACATTTCAAAATGTATATTTTGAAAAAAACTTTTTTCTCTGACTTTTCTTCTTACTTTGGAGAAATTTCCCAATGTCATTGTATAAAATTAAGCAGAAATAATTATTTGATTTATCAAAACATATTTTATACTAAAACTATTGCCATAAAAATAAATAATTGGCTAAAAGAAAAATATCAAGTGAAGAATATAATCATTTACATCTTTACTTTCAAGGTACGCAATTCACTAGGCAATGTTATACTGGTGTACCCTATGCCATCTAAACTGACAGCAAATGTTTACTTTAAATTTATTGGAAACGATAAAATAAAGAACACTACATTTATTTTTTAAATACAGATATTATTTACAGGTTTACTCTTACATTACAACTTTGACTGTTTCTTCTATTTCTCATAGCTTGTGCTTTAAGAGATCTTCTATTCCGCTCTTCTTCAGTTTCTTGTTGAATTCTTTGTGATTGTCTTTCTCTCATCTTTGATCTCCTTAAATTTCTTTCTTCCACAGTTTCTTTTCGAATTCTCTGTGATGCCCATTTCCTCAGCTTTGTCCGCCTTAAATTTCCCTCTTCTTCAGTTTCATTTTGGCGTTTCATAGCTTCACGCTTTCTTGCTTGCAGTCTTATTGCATTAATTCTTTCTTGTGAAGCACTGGAATATCTTTTTCTACCTTTTTCTCTTCTTGCTTCTAATTGTTCTTGAGATAAGGTTGAGCGCCACCTTCTTTGCCGTTCCCTTGCTAATCTTCTTTTCCTTTGAAGAGGCGTCTCCTCAACAGTTGAATTAGAAGTATATAAAATATATACAGAAATAATTATTTGATTTTATCAAAACAATATTTTAAACTAAGACTATTACTCTAAATATAATTAATTAATACCAGAAGCAAAATATGAAGTAAAGAAAATTATTTTCATTTTAATTTTCAAGGTACAGTTTACTAAACAATTATGTTATACTCGTGTACCCATGCCATCTGTAATGATGGGAAATATTTATGAAATGTTTATCTTAGTTAAATGTATTGAAAATGATAATAAAATGAATCCAAAATATAGAAAACTATATTTATTTTTAAATAGATATTTATGTTTACTCCTACATTATGAATTTGTTTCCTACATTATGAATTTGTTTCCTATATTTCTGTAGCTTGTGCATTAAGAGATCTCACATTCCATTCTTCTTCAATTTCTTGTTAACTTCTTCGTGGCTGTCTCTTTCTCATATCTGCCTTCCTTTAATTTCTTTCATATGCAATTTCATTTTTGATATCTTAATCAGGTTTATTCCCTAAGCTCTGCTATCCTTAAATTTATTTCATTTTGGCATTTCAGAGTTTCACACATTCTTGACTGTTTTCTTAATAATGCACCTGTTCTTCCTTCCTGGGGTACAGGAATATTATTGCTTTTTTTTTTTTTTCTTCAGAGTAATAGACAGTGATACTTTGGTACTTGATAACCTTGCCTGATATGAATCTTGCACTCTCATGCCAACAACACCTGGTACAGGCTCTGTCCAGGATTACAGATTAGGTAAACAGCTTCACTGTCTCGCAAGACAAAACTAAGAAATAAACCTTATTAAAAATTCAGGAGTGGAGCTTCTTAGATGATCTGATGTTCAACTGGAAAATCTTCCAGCAACTTCCTACAGTCAAACTGGTGTCAAATATACTGCTTTGGACTTCATTGGATCACATCAGCAAAGCCAAGACAGAAAACCTGGCAACTGAGAAACTCAGAATCTCAATACATTAGGCTTGTACCTTGGAGAGGTCACTTCAGAGGTCAGCAGATTGGACCGTAGTCACAACAAGTGTTGCAGCTTATACATGGAAGTATAAAACTATATTGTTTCCTGTGACGGTTGGATGCCAGAAATGAATGTCAAAATTCCTCTTCTTGTTTCTAACTGCTCTTTCCTTTTCTTTTGTTATTTGCTCACTGATCTTCTTTCCTTTGAAAGGAAGTTTCCATAATGGATGAATTAAAAGTATAAACACAACATATTGTGTATGCACACATGCATTCAAATATATTCTAGAATTATAGCAGAAAAATGCAATGTCCTTGTCAAAGTACCTTTGATATTTAAGATAAATACAAAAATAAAAAATAAGAGACTCCACAACTCCTTACATAAAGATTTCATAACATGCCCCATACAATATTCACACTGCATACACTTTCTATGCAAAAGAAATGAAATGAGATCATCACAATGTAGATACTAAAATAAATTCAGCTGCAATAAATGGTGTCAACTGCAAACTGGGGTAGACCACCAACAATGTACAGGCAGTAGAAACAAAATGATGTCAATAGGATCATAACACCACCACGACCTCTCCTCAACAAATAAGAGAAGAGAGATATGTGAAAAACAAATTCCGAGCATTGAATTATTATTAGCTTATTCCCTTACATTCACATCATCATTTAACGTCCACTTTCCATGCTGGCATGGGTTGGACGGTTTGACTGAGGACTAGCAAGCCAGAAGGATGTACCAGGCTCCATATAGAAATACTTTGGAATTGAACCCCTAACAGCTAACATTCATATAAACACACACCACTGACAAAAACAAAAAGTCACCATAGAGTAAAAAATATCAAACAGCCCTTTGCCAAAAATAGGATACAAACAACAACAAAAAAATGGGCCAGTCAATAAAACATCTTAAGAAACTATATTTCAAAAACAATAAACAAGAACAGTGATTTTGAAAAGCAAGAAATATGCTCACCAAACCAAAGGTAAAAAACATTTTGATATCAAAACATATAAGTATTCATAAGAAGCTTGTTTATATAAATAAAAACAAAACCATAAAAATGTAATTGAATATGTGACAAACCAAATGGTGGAAATTTTTAAAATGCTGTCTAACAAAACAAAGAAACAAAATAACAAGAGAAAATTAGAAACTAATTAATGAAGTGCACGGCCACAAAGTTCTAATAAAAAACAACTTAAGAAAATGAACACCAGAGGCCAATCACTAAAAACAGGAATCATAAACAAAAGAACTTGCCCCACACTGATGGATAAGGAAGATAGCACTGACGGATGAGGAAGATATACATGTGGCATATATGGTTTATTTAAACTGAATTTCTTTACATGGCTCACACAAATATGCACTACTCAACATTGACTTGTGGCTTCAGAATGAGAGCTTAGTAAACGGGAAATTTCTGATTGATATATATATATATATATGTGACTGTAGGGAGGAATAAGATACCTATAACGTAGATAACAACAGAGAAATCTATGAAATGACATGCATTGGGCTACAGATCAGATGTGTGGTTGGTGCAAAGTCCCAGCCAAATCAAAGATGATGTGGTGATGGAATGACACAGTTGATAAGGCTGTAATGGCTATAAGACAAGCTTGGAAAACCCAGAAAAAACATGGGAAGTAGAAAGCATTATTAAATTAGGCAACAGGTGTACTTGGCTAAGAGTGAAGGAGAAAGAGATTTGCACCTGTCCTGCAATATGGGAATCAGTAATGTGGGGTCTTCTGGATTGCAAGATAGTGTGTTAGAGAAACAAAACATTATTGGGGAAGAATGCATCTGAAATAATGAAAGCATTTTTGTTATCGTTGTAGAAGACAAGAAAGTGGCATGGAAGTGTTATCATGAAATGCTGTTGAATGAGGAGAATACATAGGAAGAAGGTGCTACCTCATGCTAACCACTTCAGAGAGGCCAACAATTCAAATTGACAGCAGTGTGGTAGATGAGGTGATTAGAGACATGAAGGGGAGGAAAACTACTGAACCATCAGGGATAATTGTGGAGATGCTCAAAATTCCTGGTGAGTAGGATACATGATAACCACCAGGATAGTTAATACCCAAAGAGATGCCTTACAGAGAGGAAATTATAGAGGAAAAAAACCGTTGGGTCAGGTTATAAAGGTCATAAAGAATCATAGCACAATTAATCCATAGCAAAGTAGACCTAGATGAGATATAGACTGCCCAGCAAAAGCATTGCTTATGCAACATTCCTCAGGAGAAATACCTGTTTAGGAGGGAACCACTATTCTTGGCATTTGTTGACAGGAAGGAAGTAGCACATTCAGTAATTTGGAGATTAATAAGAAAACTAGAAGTAGACAAATGGCTTGTGAGGGCAGTATAAGTTATGTACAAAGCTGCCATAAAGAAAGTGAAGGTCAACAAATATTTCAGAGATGAATTTAGCATGGAATTAGTGCTCCAGCAAGGTTCAGTCCTCAGTGCTATCTTATTTGTTATAGATAAACAAGCTATCAGAGAGAAATTTAATATCAGCTATCCATGTTAATCTCTATACACTGATATTCTAGTTCTCGTAGCTGAATCTATTGTGGAATTGGAGGGAAAATTCCAGGTACTGAAGCTAATCCTAGAAGACAGGTCTCCAGTATCTACAGGGAAGTAGCCATGCTCAATATACAGGAAATAAGTAGGCATAAAATCTAGATGAGAATGGGTGTTGAGGTGTAGGGCAGTGAAAGAAAATGAGGTTCAGGATGAAGGAGCAATGAGAGAAAGAGACGATGCTGGGTACCAAAGAGTGAATGAGACACACACACACAGAAAAGAAAGGAAAATAACTGGTAACTATAATATTAGTGGAGTTATCTTTCTTCATGATATGAAATATATAGACAACAGCATTTATTATAAGAGTGATTATTAAACAATGGGAATTGTTATCTTTTTCTGGGATTTCCAAAATACAAATCAATAGGGGCAAGATGTACTTATTGTGATTTATATGACATTCAACATTGACTACCACTGCCAGTATAGTAGTGATATTAAGTGCTATTTTCAAAGAATGAATCCTTAATTCTCAGATCTATATGAGTACATGAGCAGTAGCCCTGCATGAACCACAGACATTGTGCTGTAGGCTTAAAAATTATCATTAAAAAAACCCACTACATTAAATGAGAAGTATGATGTCTTTTCATTAAATTTGTTACGAGGTATATAAATTATCACAATGCACACCACTAATTACTAGGGAAAAAAATCTCTCTTTAGTAGTACTATGATGTTTAGGAAAAGAAGTGTTTAGATTAATTATAATTTCTGTAAAGCAAATTATAAGTGACCTCTGCATTCTAACAGTGTATGAAAGTTCACCTGCTGTAAAATCAATATTATAGAATCACACAATCTACACAATTATTTTGGGTTTTTTTTTTTTTGCTCTAGAAAATCAATTTGATTTTCATAATGATGGTGTAGTAAGTACAGTCTCAATCTTCCTATTCAGTTTGTGTTGTGATGCACACAGTCACATTGTCACAAAGAGAATAAAGCACTTATTCTATAAAATGTGCATATTTTAAAACTCCTGACATTTTCATTATGAAACTTTTTTAATGTTTTGAACAACAGACATTCAGGATCAGCTGAAAGTTTTTTTTACAAATTAGAATCTTAAAATTAAAATATGGTATTTTACGTGTGGCAAAAATAAAAAAGTATTCTAACCATAGTGCACAACATTTTTGAGTGTTAATTTTGTGGGATATAAATTGTGCCAACACCACACAAGATAGCATCTATTTACAGCACAGATTTGTCAGATTAAAAAAAAAAAAAAAATTTGTTACTAATGTCAATTTTACTTTCTGATTACTTCATATCACCAATTACCAGCAAACATTTGCTATATTTATTCAGACACTGACAGAGGCACAATCTCCAATGTGGATATACTTATGAAATACAACAAAAATTTAATATCATTATCATAGAAAAATGTAACATTATTATGATTAAAATGCTATGTTACACATCAATTAGCTTGGATAATAGATTAACTTAGTTTAGTCATGTCATCCCAAATATAATAATATACATAGGGTCCAGAACATAATAGGCCTCACACATCATGCACACACTGAAATGTTTAAGTTTAAATTTCTGGAAAAAAAGAAGCATGTATTATACACATATAAATTCAGGACATTAATACCACTGTGCTGTATTCCGGTAGAGGTAAAAATTACTTCACAACATGTAACCTACTCATACCAGAAAATATTTAACATAAAATTTTCAATACTCCTTCAAATTAAATGCAAATACAATATCTAATTTGGTTCTGGTTATTAACCAAGCTAAAAACATTATCTAAGCTCAACTGGAACACTTAAGATATCAAATCCAAGAAAGAAGTATGATTTTTTTTTTTTCAGCTTACCTGTGTGTTTTGTTGCACTGGGGCACTTTGAAGTGGTGGAGGTGGCCGTATCGCCTTTGTTAGATCAACTGAGGCTACTGCAGTGGATTGTTGAGCTGGCCGTAACTGTGGTAAAGAACCTGCATTTGCAACTGTACTTGATACAATTGGTGGTCTCACTGAAGAGTTCTGTGTTCCTGTAGTAGGTACTACTGTAACTAATGCACCCGGCCGGATATTGGGTGTCGATGTAAGAACATACTGGCATACACCAGGTTTTGCTGCTCCTACACCTTGTGTTACTGATGGGCTGATGATTTGAGTCCCAGCAGGTGTACTTAAAAGAAATGATGTACCAAAAGGTACTTTTGGTTGTTGTACTGGTGTTACCTGACGAACAACTTGTTGGGAGACAATGTTTGACCGCACAGATCCCATGGGTGCAATGGCAGCTGTGTGGACAACATTCTTTCCATTTGCTTGATTTTTAAACGGTGCTTCATCATCCCCTGTTAAATCTATTAATTTTACAGCTCCAGATGGTGCCTGACTTGTAACTGGTTTAGTAAGAATACTCCGGGTTGTAGTAGTAGTATTTGCTGCTGTTGTTGCAGTTGCAGTTGGAGGAGATACAACAATTAGACCAGAAGATTGGTAAAGCAAAGTTTGTGGCGTAGACACTTGGTTTGTATTACGTGACGCATCAAGTAAGCTTTTAACTGTTGTGGACTGATATTTGGTGACTGGTGTAGTTAACTGACTGCTCACTTGTCCATTCTTTGACTGATTATTGTTATTGTTACTATTATTAGGTGGCACAATCTGGAATAACAAATTTAAATAACCTCATTAAATTTTGTTTCTCAGCAACAAAATAAATGAATTGCACAACAATTTGGTAAATTAAAAATATATCAGTAGTTTGAATCTACAGAAGTTTTAACAAAACAACTATATTGATCATACAGATATAAAAAGAATAACAATGTCCTTTACCACTTGAGTAACTTATGAAAATAATCTTGTATACAAAACTGAAAGAAGAGCAAGTTTATCTTGGAGAACTGATGCTGGCATAAAATAATGTTACTGGAAACTATATAATAGTGTTCACAAACATGTTCACCATACATCTAAAAACCTCTTTATATAGAGAGAGATCACTGATAGCCTCAACCTTAATGTCATTAGAAGCATTTATATAGAGTAAATGAAAATAGGGAAAAATATACTTCAACCATCACATTACTCTCTTTATCTGTCTTGTGTGAATGTAAAAATCCCCAAAATATTAACTAATGTGAATTAAAATACGTTTCCATATTTGTGTCATGAAGTCTCAATTTTCAAACAACTTGACAATCCAAATATATTTCACTTACAAAAATGTTGCCACATAATGAAAATATATTATCTAAATAGAAGTTTTACTACATTTTTTTTTAACAAAAGAAAAAGAAAAGCATAAAAATGTTCTAAATGAAGTATCTAATATAAATATGAAAATGCATGGTAAAATGTTTGAAATGACAAAGGAGAAGCACATGTAAAAGAGAAAAAGTAAACATATTTGGTTGAAACAAAAATCAGCGAATATGAATAAATACAGAAACTCTAACACCTTGAGAGATTTTATCTCAGGAACAAAATATTTTTTTAGATTTATTATACAAGGCTAAATTTAGAAATATAAATTCAATCAAAACTAATTCTTAGAAGATTATTATACAAAATATATCTACTCTAGAAATCCAAAGGGATTGTAGTGAAGAATTTTTAACACTGGGGCAAAACTGAATAATTCATAATTATTATGGTAATTATGTAAAATCATATGTTCAGGTTACTTTTTTTCATCTACATTTTATCACTAATTGATTTATCCAAATATTCACGATTAATATGCTATATCTGCATCTATAGTATGTTTAGGATTATACAAATTTATCAATATTAGTAAGCCTAAAAAAAATTATATTTAAAGACCTTACAAGAATCTACAATTTATTTATCAACAACTTAAAACATTTGTAAAAGTATAAACATTATGTATAAAAATTATTAGTCAAATTTTATGGGTTCATAATTCATGACTACCAAAAAAAAAATTCATAAATGGAATTATTTGTGAATATGAAAGAAGACAACTAAATATCTTCCATGTTTAATATTTTCTCACCTTTTTCTTAAAGACTGCTAAGGGAGTAGTATTATTGGACAGTAAGCCTGAAGTCACTGTAGGCTGAGCTACCAAATTAGACTGTATAGTATCTTGAGTGGTGATTGCACGAGACCAATGAGAGGATGAGTTTTCAGATATGCCAAGATTTGCTGAAACTGCCACAGGGGCTGAGAGTGATGAAGATGATGATGATGAAAATGATAAAGAGGAAGGTGATTGAATGGATTTCTTTTGTGTGGTTATTTTGACTGTTTTAGTTGAACTGGGAGTTTGGGAAGTCTGCAACAAGGATAAAAAAAAATGTGATCACAATAGGTGTAAAACATGACAAGTATGATTATTGGGATGACTGCAATATTTTTTTTAAATGACGTGATCACAACAGGTGTAAAACATAACACCTTCATATAGCCAAAATATATAAGAATTATAAAGTATAAATGACTGATTTTTTATGAAACATGATAATACTGGTGGTGATAATGATTATGATCATAAATACACTAGAGTTAAAAATCTATTTAGATTACATAAAAACAACTAAGGATTGGATCAGAAGCAGCCATTTTATTCTCTTCACTTTTGTGAAAAATGTTATAAGAATAGCTACTAATATCACTTTCCTACTATCACATGGATACAATAAACTGAACTTAAACATCACTCAATCTATATTTAGCAGCCACTTTATTATTATTCCCCCCCCCTTATAAGAATTAAACAATGTAGTATAACCTACAATGTGACATTCGCAGTTGGTGTGAACATCACATAGTGTGTATGAAAGTATGCGTATATAATTAACCTTGTAAATGAAAAGCAAATTACAATGAGTGTACTAATGGCAGTGCAAGGTTTTAACCAAAGACCATATTATATATTAAACCAAGTTAAAAATACTGCAAAATAAAAGCTTCAAGATTACTTTAAACATTAACTACTCCCCATAACATTCAAGCAATTGGCATTTCGAAAGGCATATGAAAAGGAGAAGGGACTAAAACACAGCTAAGCAACATTAATACTCATTAGTCTTACTGATGATTATTTTATAAGTCAGGAAGAATAAAAGACAAAACTAAAATACAATGTTTTATTTAGCCTGTCTGTTGCTCTACTTAATCACTTTGAAATACCTAATAATTTTCACAAATAACAAAAAAGTAATATATTTGGGTCTAAAAATATTAAAAACTATAAAAGTCTCAAAAATTCAGTTAGCTAATTGTCTTCATGATAGATTATTTTTATTTATGACAGTCCTACCATATTTCTATAGTCTCATCAGTTTTAACAAACGACATAATTATAACTCATAATACTGTGCTGTCAATAAATTTTTTAAAAAAGTATCAAGAGGAAAGGATACAAGAATCCTTGTAAGCTTAATTGCTTTGTTTTATTGGTTTAATTTGTTATTCAGCATTGATCTTCCTTCTGAATTCAACATATCAATTTTCAAGTAGTCCCCAATTGTTTTAAAGTGTGTAGGCTGATAATATATGTACTAACAACAGTCTGGGCCAAGTTAAAAAACAAAGCAAAACTGTATTATATTTTACCTTTCCTTCATCAACCTGAACAGCAACATGTCTTGCTGTAATTGCCTGAAAGAGAAAAAAACATGTAATTAATAATTACATTCTAAAACCTTAACATGAAAAAATAACAACAAAAACGTTTTAACAAAATATAAAATATTCTAAATTATTTTATTAAAATTGAATGAGATTTATTTATTAAGAAAAAAGATGATATTGTAGGTGAGAAAAGTATATAGGCATGGTCATAAGATTAAGTTACTACATGGTTTCAGGTTCAATCCCATTGCATGGCATCACTGTCAAGGCTTTAGAATGACCAATGCCTTCAGAGAGAAAATAGGTAAACAGAAACTATATGGGAGCCTGTCAGAGGGATCATTCCTGCTCTTGAGTAGTAGACTTAATCCACTGCTAGGTTTCACACCAATAAATGGCCCATGAATGTTCCTTGCTGCTAGCATATGGGCTAGGTCACAGATCTAAGGGTATCTTCCACCTTTTCTCCTACCAATCCTTCAGAGACCCTAGAAAAAAGAACACTGCCTTCCCCTGCTGACTATTATAAAAAATGAAATGAAAATTTATATATAAAAAAAAAACACAAACTCAACTGTGTCTACCACAATATATTGATAATTATTGCCGCTAGAGGTATTTAAATTAGGAAACTTGGGATAAAAGAATGATTAGTGAGAGCTGTGCGAGCCATGTACAGAGATGCTGCCAGTAAGGTGAGGGTTGGAAATGAGTACAGCAATGAATTCCGGGTAGAGGTAGGGGTCCACCAAGGTTCCGTCCTCAGCCCCCTCTTATTTACCATAGTCCTCCAGGCAATCACAGAGGAGTTCAAGACAGGTTGCCCCTGGGAGCTCCTCTATGCTGATGACCTTGCCCTAATTGCAGAGTCACTATCAGAACTAGAGGAGAAGTTTCAGGTGTGGAAGCAAGGTCTAGAATTGAAGGGCCTTAGAGTCAACCTAGCTAAAACCAAAATCCTAATAAGTAGGAAGGTAGATAAAACACAAACCCCTTCAGGTAGATGGCCCTGCTCAGTATGTAGAAAAGGAGTAGGTAGTAACTCTATAAGATGTACCAGGTGCAAGCTATGGACACATAAGAGGTGCAGCAACATCAAAGGCAGGTTAACTAGCAAGTTAGTTTTTGTTTGTGGCAGATGTTCAGGTGCAATAAAGACTGCAAACAAACAGGAAACAACTTCTATCTCATTCCAGGGTGAAAAACTAGAGGTAGTCGATAGCTTCCGCTATCTGGGCGACCAAGTTAGTAGTGGGGGTGGGTGCACTGAAAGTGTAGCTGCTAGAATAAGAATAGCCTGGGCAAAGTTTAGAGAGCTCTTACCCCTGCTGGCGACAAAGGGACTCTCACTCAGAGTAAAAGGCAGACTGTATGACGCATGCGTACGAACAACCATGCTACATGGCAGTGAAACATGGGCTGTAACTGCTGAGAACATACGTAAGCTTGCAAGGAATGAAGCCAGTATGCTCCGTTGGATGTGTAATGTCAATGTGAATACCCGTCAGAGTGTAAGTATCTTGAGAGAAAAGCTGAACATTAGAAGCATCAGTTGTGGCATGCAAGAGAGACGATTGCACTGGTATGGACATGTGGTGAGAATGGAGGAGGATAGCTGCGTGAAAAAGTGCCACACCCTAACAGTTGAGGGAACCCGTGGAAGAGGTAGGCCCAGGAAGACCTGAGCTGAGGTGGTGAGGCAAGACCTTCGTACATTGGGCCTCACCGAGGCGATGACTACTGACCGAGACCTTTGGAAATGTGCTGTGCCTGAGAAGACCCGGCAAGCCAAGTAAGATCGTTGCCAGTGCCCCTGGACTGGTTCTTGTGCGGGTGGCACATGAGATGCACCATTTTGAGCGTGGCCGTTGCCAGTACCGCCTGACTGGCTCCTGTAGGATTTTCGAGCGAGATCGTTGCCAGTGCCCCTGGACTGGCTTGTGTGGGTGGCACATAAAAGACACCATTTCGAGCGTGGCCGTTTTCGTGCGGGTGACACGTAAAATCACCCACTACACTCTCTGAGTGGTTGGCGTTAGGAAGGGCATCCAGCTGTAGAAACTCTGCCAAATCAGACTGGAGCCTGGTGTTGCCATCCGGTTTCACCAGTCCTCAGTCAAATCGTCCAACCCATGCTAGCATGGAAAGCGGACGTTAAACGATGATGATGATGATGATGACATCAGAGCTAGGAACATTATTTCTGACAGAGTTCGAATGTACAGCTTAAATTTTCCTGAAATGTCTGCTTCCTAATTGTGAATATCCAATTACATATTTGCTAAAAGCATAAAATTCAAAGTGACAAAAAGAGTTCAGATGTTTTTAGGATTAAATAAAAACAATAACACAATTTAAACAACAGGTGAAGCAAAAACAAATACACTATTTATTACCTTAAGGGCAATAGCAGCAGCTTTTCGTTTTTCTTGTTTTTGCTGCAACACAGTAAGTTCAAGAACTTCTTTATGTAACTCCTTTGCTTGTGTTTTCCAATATTCATTTGTCGCTTGTAATTCATCAATTTTAACCTGAAGACTTTCTAAAGTGGTTTCTTTACTGTTTAAAATATTTATAACTTCTCTTTTTACAATCTCAGCTAATTCCTAGGATTAAAAACAAAAACCCAGTTTAGTATTAATATATCAAAAAGTACAGCTATAATTTGCTGCAAGTATGTTTTAAATATTCAAAAGAACTGAGTTTAACTAAATATGAATCAAATATACTCCTCCTGTCTTCAGTACCTCATACTCACAGGAGAGAATTACTCAACACAAATCACATTTAAAAAGTATGAAAGCTCTTTAGTGTTTGAAGTGGGAAATTTTACCAATGTTTTGAATACAACATAGATGTAATTGAGTTACAAGACCAGAGTCAGTACAAGTTGTTGTCAGATGTATCTTGGAAGTGAAAAATATAGTACTGAGTAATTTAATAGTAAAAAAAAATTAAATAATAAATGCGTATAACCTTGCAACATGTGAGTTGCAGGTATGGCAATGTGGAAAAGAAGTTCACTTGCCAACCACATGGTTTTGGGTTCAGTCCCACTACATGGTATCTTGAGCAAGTGTCTTCTACTATAGCTTTGGGCCAGCCAAAACCTTGTGAATGAATTTGGTAAGTAGAAGTTCCATTGTGCAAGTATTTTGAACAATAAGAAGGAAAAATCATTAAACAGCAATTAGAACTGGGATAACCTTTCTCTGGTTATCTATATTTAAGAACAGAGGTGTGTGCCACATAAAAAGCACCCAGTACACTCTGTAAAGTGGTTGGTATTAGGATGGCATCCAGCCATAGAAACCATGCCAAAACAGACAATTGGGGCCTGGTACTGCTGTCTGACTTGCCAGCTCCAGTCAAACTGTCCAACCCATACAAGCATGGAAAACTGACATTAAATGATGATGATGATGATGATGATGATGATGATGATGATGATGATGATGATGATGATGATGATGATGATGATGATGATGTCGACAATATATATAAAGCATTAAAACTGTAATCAATATATCATTACATTAAATTTTTTTTTTCTAATTTTTTTTTTCTTCTTTTAATTTGTATTTTTATAATGAAATATTACTAAAATGGTAATGAAATCTTATGACACTTTTAATCCAGAAATATTTAGCTAATACCAACTTGCCAAGATCACATCTAGCTCTATGATGTAAGCATACTGTTTTAACCTTCCATCAAAATTTCATGTTTATGTTCCAAACACCAGTTTAATAATAACAAGTTAATTTACTCATGCCTTCATTATCTGAAAATTAACTGAAACAAATGAGGTGTATGTCAACAGAAATATAATAACAAAAGAGTTAAAGGGTATGATATTTGAAAAATGTTCCTTTGAATTGAGAGACAAAAATATCTAAGTTCAAAGTACAATGAAGCAGTAATCTAGGAACAAAGATATTTCCAAAATGAATGAATGCTACCTTTTCAGATATCTTGATGTACTTTTGGTCTGAATTTGATGTTTTTTCTTGATCTTCTTCTTCGTCTGTTGTTACTGATTCTTCAGAGGGTTTTTCACTAGAATCACTGTCTTTACTAGACTCTTCCAATTCGTCAACAAATGGGATAGAATCTAATTTAATACCAATCCGTGACCCTAAGTTACCAATTACATCATCTAAACGAGATCGTTTTACTGGGGCAATTTCTGCATCAGTCCAATCATCAGCTTCTTCAGCAGATCTTTTTTTATCGTTATTTTCCCAGCTTTCTGAAATTTCACAAGACTTAGTAACACTTGACAAATCTTCATTGGAATTGTTTCTTGAAAATTGTAATGGAGATGGTGTTTTAGAAAGCCTTTCAGAACTGCTGTCAACTTCTTTGCCGTTATCATTATCCAGATCAGCCTCTTCCTTTTCATCAGAATTAGATACATCCTTACTTATTTCTGTATCATCCTTATCAGATGTCGAAATATCCTTATCTGGTTCTTCAGGTTGTAATGGTGCTGACACAGATGAATCTGAAAATAAAACAAAACCATCCCTATAATCAGAGGTAACTCAAAAATTCCTATATAACATTAATATATATAATAATTTTTACAACAGACTTCATAGAAATAATGGATTTCAAACACAAAAAACCTCATATTAATGAAACATATGTAGAAAAAAAATAAAAAGCTTGGAAAATAGTACCCATCTTTTAGCAACTGAAACTGCGGTACATAGAAACTAGAACAAGTCAGTACTAGAAACTTCACAGTTATCAAACAAATCCCTTTCTGTTCTATGTTTAAGAGATGAGAAATTATGTACATTATTTACATTTGACGGATATTTGTCCACATCTTGTTTGTTGTTAACACAACAATTCGGCTGATATACCCTCCAGCTTTCATCAGGTTTCTTAGGGAAATTTTGAACCTGGGTTCTCATTCCTAAGGTATTTTTCGATATTATTATTACTATTCAGGTCACTGCTTGGAATTGAACTCGGAATCTTGGGGTTAGTAGCCCGCGCTCTTAACCACTACGCCATATGCCCATGGGTTTATGGCGTAGTGGTAACCATTACACCATATGCCCATGGGCATATGGCGTAGTGGTCAAGAGCGTGGGCTATTAACCCCAAGATTCCGAGTTTGATTCCAGGCAGTTACCTGAATAATAATAGTAATTATTATTGTTATAACATCAAAAAATACCTTAGGAATGAGAACCCAGGTTCGAAATTTCCACAGGACACCTGATGAAGGCTGGAGGGTATATCAGCTGAAACATTGTGTTAACAACAAACAAGATGAGGACAAATATCCATCAAATGTAAATAATGTAAATCCCTATCTGGTTTGTAATTAAATATAAAATGTTTTTTACTAAACACTTTGCAGAGTTCAGAGATGAGAGGTATAATTGAGTTCTCTCTTTGCAAAGACTAATCAGGAGTTACTTAACAGTAACAGTTATCGCTATATGTGCACTATAACCTGGACTGGTAAATGAGCAAAAGGACTGTTTCTGTGAAGTTATCATCATCATCATTTAATGTCCGTTGTCCATGCTGGTATGGGTTGGACAGTTTGACCAGGGCTGGTAAGCTAGAAGGCTGCACCAGACTCATCTGATTTGGCATGGTTTTCTACAACTGGATGCCCTTCTTAATGCCAACCACTTTGAGAGTGTAATGGATGCTTTTATGTGCCACCAGCATGGGTGCTATTTGCGTGAAACAACTCTTTTGACTATCAAGGTAACAAACGGACTCCTTAAGCGACACCATGATGATTGTTTCTGGTAAATATGAGACTCTATGGTATGAAGAATGAAGAATGAGGAGGAATCAAGGCTTCTGCAGCTCAGTGACACAAATGAATTAACCCATTACAGCAATAACTTCAGGCAAACAACCAGCCACTGTATAAATCTACTAATCAGATGAACATGTATACCAAATAGATTTCACACTCAAGAAACAAGACCGTAACCAGTTGTGAGTCCTTCCTAAGTGAAGGAGGGACAATTTAACCTAGACTAGTGATCAATAACCTCATGGTAAGAGCTAGCCATATTCTGAGACACTGGAGAAGGAAGGACAGTTTGGAAGCTGAATGACCCTCCAGCCAAACATAGGCTCATAGAAATACTAGCTGGTGTTAAGAAGATGTACCTGCATATGATGATAACGTCAGCATAAAGAATAACTGGGATGTCTATAAGACAATTTGCTATGAGCCATAGACAAGATTTGTGAGGATGGAGCATGGTTCCAGCTAGACTCAATAGAAGAACTAGCAATTGAAGTTGACAGTTATATAGTTGAAAGCACTATTAAGGATTAGACCATCACAAGTAGTTACTAAAGTGCTGAAAAGGTCTGGCAAAGTAGGACATGCAGTTGTCACTTGCATAGTCAATCAGGTTTATTGTCGATTTGTTCCAGGTCTACTCCAGTTGATTAGGTCTATGATCAAAGCCTTGAATATTCAATGTTTTTCCTAAGTGCAGGGCAGTAAGTATGTCATCTGAAGGAATTTTGCTGTTAAGGGGAGCCATAGTAGTATCACCATCAACTGCTACAAAAGCAAAAGAAATGCTCTAGAAAGGAGTAACTATAAACATTTTTAATTGATGGACAAAGAAACAAAGTATTCAAGTATGTCTACAAAGTGAATTAGTTTAGATGAGATGCAGTTTGGGTTAATGTCTGAATGTGAGTCTCATCAATGACTTCTTCCCAGTGATACAACTACAGAATACGATGTAGATGAATAGTGTATAAAAGCTATTCAAGCCATGTATAAAAATACTGTCAGCAAGGTGAGAGTTAATAATGAGTTTAGCAAGGCATTTAACATGCAAGGTGTCCATCAGGGCTGTTCTCAATTTCCTCCTGTTTATTATAGATTTCCAGTCCTTATGTTAAGACAGCTGTCCATAGCAACTTCTGCATACCAATGACCTTAATTCTGGCAGCTCTTTGTCAAGGAATTACAAAAGAAATTCCAAATGTGGAAGCAAATCCTAAAATTGAAGGCCCCGAAGTAAAGACAAAATTTTAGTTAGCAGTAAAGAAGACAATAATATCTAAGAAGTGGTTACGTTTGAATGTTTGATATCTATCCTTTCATTCTTTTACTGCGGCCATGCTGGAGCACTGCCTTGAATGCTTTTAGTTGAACAAATTGACCCCAGGACTTAGGACTCACTCTCTGAGGGGTAGATTGCATGGATGATGCTTATGTATGATGTTTGATTTTGTGTGAGAGCAAAACATGGGCATTTCATGTTGAGGTATTGTGAAGGCTGAAAAAAAAAAGCAAGCATTCATTGCTGGCTATATAACATTAGCATGCTTGAACAGCAGATTACAACTGAGCCGAAGAAAAAAATTAGGTATAAAGTGTATCACATGTAGCATGCTACATTGGTTTTAACATTTGATACTTATAACAAATTCCATGCAAGTAAAGTGGAAAGATCATGCAAAAGAAGAAGACCAAGAGGGAAAGCTGACCTCAAGGGTTGGGGGAGGTGGATTTTGTACAGGCTACTAGTCTCTTTGAACATGGTTGATGCTGTGTTGAAGTCATTATGTAGTAATGACTAGAAAAGGTAGGGTAACTGTGATGTCAGTTGTAATATGAGGCAGTGCTAATGTAAGGATTTGTAAAAAGATCAAGTAAGTGTTAGGTACAAAATAGTGGATGAGAGGATACATATTTGCATTACTTCATTTACAATTCTAGATGTAATGTTGTGATATTCTATGTAGGGAAGGCTAACTTAGAATTATTTCCCCCCACCAGCCCAATTTGCAAATTCTGAGAAATTAGCAGTATTGGTGGTAGTTGTTGAAGATACTGAATGAGATAATTCCTTCCTATTTTATAAGTTCAATATGACAGTTTACATTAAACCACCAGTGATTATTAAAAGATAAAGCATCAAATACTAAATAACCTTTAAATTTCAGAAATATTCTTTTGGCTTTAATTTTAAAATCTAAATTACTTGTTTTAAATTTTTGTGATGGGTCTCTTTTTTTTTTTTTTGCAATAAAAAAAGAGTCTCTGCCTAGTCTTGAATTCAAAAAGCTAAGCTGAAGAGAAAAAAGCTGACAGAAAATATTCATTATCAACCCACCTGAAACCACCCAAAGTGTTTTCTGTCTTTTATAACTGAAAAAATGGAAACCAGTTTCACATTCACCAGTAGTGATTCAGAATTTGAAGTGAAGGATTTTCAATATATATATATATCATCACCATCATCATCGTTTAACGTCCACTTTCCATGCTAGCATGAGTTGGACGATTTAACTGAGGACTAGTGAAACCCGATGGCTACACCAGGCTCCAATCTGATTTGGCAGAGTTTCTACAGCTGGGTGCCCTTCCTAACGCCAACCACTCCGAGGGTGTAGTGGGTGCTTTTACGTGTCACCGGCACATATATATATATATATATATATATATATATATATATATATATATATATGAAACATGCAACAAGTATAACAATGTGCATAATGGAGAATCAGATATTTCAATTTCTAATTGCAAAAGCAGTAACTCCAATAATAGCTCTGATAATGATAATGAAAGTGAGGAGTGTCTACAAGAAACAGTATGAAGTACTTAGAAAGTACCTTTAAGTTTTTCAAAAGAGATAGGACCCAATCACAGTGTTTCCAATAGTTGAAAGCAATTGGCTATTTCTTTATATTATTTTTTTACTCTTCAATAATTCCCAACAGTAACTGCAGAAACAAACTGTAACACAGAATTATAAAACAAAGAGGGGTAGGGGAAGTTTGCAGTTTCTCACATGCCTGGAGGAAATTGGGGCATTTTAAACATTATAATGGACATTAAGAAGCTAACCATGACTACAAACAAGGTTTTTGAACTTATGTCAATCCTTGTACATAAGAAACACAACAGTACACCAGTATGCAGGGAAGAAAATTATGAAAATCATGATCCCTTATTCAAAATAAGACCCTTCCTCAACAATACTCAAAGCATCATCGTCATCATTTAACATCTGCCTTCCATGCTGGCATGGGTTGAATAGCTTGACTGAGGACTGGCAAGCCAAAAGACTACACCAAGCTCCAATCTGATCTGACAAGGTTTCTACAACTGGATGTCCCTCCTAACGCCAACCACTCCATGAGTGTAGTGGGTGCTTTTTACATGTCACCAGCACGAGGGCCAGTCAGGCAATACTAGCATCAACCACGCTTAAATGGTGCTTTTTACATGCCACTAGCAGGGGAGCCAGTCAGGCGACACTGGCAACAGCCACGCTCAAATGGTGCTTTTTACGTGCTACTGGAACAGGACCAGCCAAGCGGCACTGGTGCATTTTACATGTCACTGGCACGTGAGCCAGTCCAATGGGACTGGTATCGGCCACGACAATGATTTCACTTGATTCAACAGGTCTTCTCAAGCATAGTTTATTGTCCAATGATTGAAGGGTACTCTTAAATGGGCCGGTTATGGTCTCACTTGGCTTGCCAGGTCTTCTCAAGCACAGCATATCTCCAAAGGTCTTGGTCGCTTGTCATTGCCTCAGTGAGGCCAAACGTTCAAAGGTCATGCTTCACCACCTCATCCCAGGTCTTCTTGGCTCTACCTTTTCCACAGGTTCCCCCCACTGTTAGGCTGTAACACTTTTCCACACAGCTGTCCTCATCCATACGCAACACATTATCATACCAGCGCAGTCTCTCTTGCACACCACATCTGATGCTTCTTATGTCCAACTTTTCTCTCAGGATGCTCACAGTCTGTTGTGTATGCACACTGACATTACACATCCAGCGGAGCATACTAGCTTCATTTCTTGCAAGCTTACGCATGTCCTCAGCAGTCATATGGGAATTAAAATCTAGAAAAAGAGAGTACACCCTTAATTGGAGTATAATGGTAGAGCCCACTCCTATAATATTGGGAATAAAATGTGTTTATTATGCATACCAGAATTTACGAAACTACTACAGTCTAGAGATGAATTATTAAACACATATGATGAATGTGGATGTAAATGTAGACACCGAAGTAATTTTACCTTCAATAAAATGAAATACTGAACCCCCACCCTTGAATCAAATATCCACACAATTTTATTTCTACAGCACTTAAATAGACTATATAAATAAATAAATAATTTAAATAAATGAATTAAATATTACTAAAATTATATAATAACAAATTATATATTTCTCCCAACATAGGTAAATTGAAGATAGTAATAGAGGATAGTTTAAATTTAAACTATGCATAGTGTATTTACCCCACTTGGTACTAATCACCTATAAGTTCCCATAGTTCAATGCTATCTTCCTCTAATTGCCATTTTGAAAACTAATCCTGGTGCTAGCAAAAAAGGAAGATATGTATTTGAATTTTTCTTGTTACATTTCACATTTAAACAGAGACATTTTTATTCTGAAGTATAATTTTATATCTTATAATTTGTATCTGACATTATATACTTGATTTTACAAGTTTGATATATATATTAATTCATATTTTTAATGTATAATTTATAAATTTTAATTCTTAATATTACAAAGTATAATTTTTTTATTTAATTTTTCATCTTTAATGCTTAATTTTATTGCTTATTTTTTAAAGGCATGTAAAATTAGATTTATAATATTTTGAAAGAGAACTGGAAGATGTATTGGAATAATTGTAAATCTGATGATTGCATATGTGTTTATATATGTATACAATTGTGTGTATGTATATATATTATAATCTTCCAATACTGAAACACGTGTAGGTCCTTCATATTTAATTAATTTAGTGTTAACTAAAATAGGAGATAATTAAGGAAGTATAGTATATACCCTGCTGGTATAATAGTTATGTCCTTTAAGTATTATTTTGCGATGTGCAAATGGATACCATGAGTTTACTTTCAGATATACCCAGGTTATTTTTTTGTATTATCTGAAATAGAATACCCGCATATCTATTAATCCTAAAACTTGAATTATTATTAACTTTCATTAGATACTTTGTATATTTATAGATAAATATATAAATATATGATAAATAAGACCCCAAGGTACGATATGCAGATGCATGTAATGCTGAAGGGTTGTACCTGATTGATTTGGAAATTCGTTTTCCCAAATTATTCAAATTATATATATATATATATATATATATATATATATATTCTTTTATTTTGTTTCAGTCATTTGACTGCAGCCTTACTGGAGCACTGCCTTTAATCGAACAAATTGACCCCAGGACTTAGTCTTTTTTAAACCTAGCACTTACTATCGGTCTTTTTTGCCAAACCGATAAGTCACGGGGATGTAAACACCAGCATCGATTGTCAACTGATGGTAGGGAGAGGCAAACACACACACACACACATATATATATATATATATATATATATATATATATATACGATGGGCTTCTTTCAGTTTCTGTCTACCAAATCCACTCACAAGGCTTTGGTCAGCTCGAGGCTATAGAAGACACAGTGGGACTGAACCCAGGACCATGTGGTTGATAAGCAAGCTACTTACCACACAGCTCCTGTGCCTATATGTATGTATATATATATATATATATATATATACATCTATTTCCCATGTTAGCATGGGTAGAAAGATTTGACAGGATTCAATGGGTCAGAAGATTACATCTTGGTCCAATGTTTCATTTTTTGGCATGGTTTCTTATGACTGGATGCCATTCCTAATACCAACCACTTTACTGGGTGCATTTCTTCATGATACTACAGAGGTTACCATGTCATCATCAAGATGAAAGAGCCCTTTCAAGTCCTGCTTTGTTGTTGCTCAACTTGATTACTAATCACTAACAAAGTGTACTTGATGCTTTCCAAGGGATTGCCAAGCAGCTTACAAAGTGAGACAGTTTCCAAGGATGGTAGTGGAGAGAATAGTAGAGAGAACAATATTGTGGTGGGAATAATTGAAACAGGGGGAGGATGACAGGAATCAGTATTAAGAAGAGGAAAAGGACAAAGTAGAAATAAGGTGGGTTGAATAGGTGAACAAGAGTGATGAAGTAGGTCAATCTGTCTGCCATGACAACACACATTGGGCCATTTGCTAGGGTTAATAACAGAGTGATAGGATGGCAGAGAGAGTTGAGTAGGAGATGCAGTGTTACTCCTCCATATCATTCAGTTAGGATAAAATGTGAGAAGGCAGTAACAGGAGGGAAAGGTAAAAGTAGTGATGGGTTTGTAAGAGGGAGTCAGAGTGGGAAGGAGGAATGGTGCTGTGTTGGAGGAGGTGGAATTTTGCTCCACATTATATATGGATGGATAGAATGGTGCATCCAAGAGAATCAGGAAGGCTGGATAAAGGCAGTCAGAATGCAATCCTTCCTCACACAAGCATCATGATTCTGGAGGAAAGAGTAACACAAGGATATAGGTGGCAGTGGTATGGGGAAAGGAGATATTCAATATACACAAATCAAGTACCTCCTGCTCCTACTCTCAGTTATGGGAAGCATATCATGATGAATAAAAGAAACGATTGGCAGATGAGAGTGTACAGAATAGGCAAACCAGTTAGGAGGAATAGATGTGTGTATGTACATATATTATAATCTTCCAATACTGAAACACGTGTAGTTCCTTCATATTTAATTAATTTAGTGTTAACTAAAGTAGGAGATAATTAAAGAAGTATAGTATATACCCTGCTGATATAATGGTTATGTCTTTTAAGTATTATTTCGTGATGTGCAAATGGATACAATGAGTTGACTTTCAGATATACACATTAGGTTTTTTTTTGTATTATCTGTATTAGGTTTTTTTTTTTTTTGTATTATATTTCATCCGTTCTATACCTTAGTGTTCCACCATGAGGGTATAGAATGAATGAAAGAAGAAAATGTGCAGAGGGATATGTGCACTAAATTTGCACATGAGACTGAGTCTTCTGTAGCACTACTAATTGGTAGATGACAATCTTCTCTCATCTTCATCAGATGTAACATCTTCAGATCATTTTTCACCATCTCATACCAAATCTTCTGCAATCTCTCTCCTCCACAGGTACCTTTCAGTACTTGCTCATGCAGCTGTAATCTCTTCCATTCTTATTACATGTCTAGTTTCCTCTCTTGCACACATCTGATTCCTCTTAGACCAAGTTTGTCCCTCAGTTCATTTACACTTTGTTGTTTATGCACATTAACATGGTACATTCAGCAAACCATGTTTATCTCCTTTCTTCCAAACTTTTGCATTCCTTCCTCACTCAAGGCTACATAGCAGTACATTTAGCACACAAACATCATACAATCTGCCCTTCATCTTGAGGGATAATGCCAGCAGAATTAATAGCTCTTCTAATATTCCCCAATATGTTCTTATTCTGACTACCACACTTTCAGAATATCCACTCTCACTAATTTGATCACTAGGTAGTGAAAGCTATCAGCTACTTTTAGGGAGCCATCTAGGTATTTAAGAGAATCTATTTCCTGGGTTCTCTTATTGATCACTGCACCATATGAAATTTACCTTTACTGTTAGGCCATTTTTGATTACACTACACCCTTCATGCTTCCATTACACTGGGCATATCTTTCGGAATTTTTACCAACTGTTTTTCTGTTGGAAGAGCACAAACTTATCCCTGATTCTATAAGGGTTCTACCATCCTTAATATTAACTAAAACTTTCGTTTTCCCTAAGTGAACTTTAACATTTTTCATTTTCAGATTTTGCTTCTGTGTCTGGAACTTCAGCTTCAGTTCTGATTCTGCAATAAATGCCAAGTCATCAGCTGTAAGTTCCCAAAAGTAGCTCTTCTAAAATTCCCTGTTCTGGCATGGAGTGCTATAATAAATAGGAATGGGTTGAGAAATGAGCTCTGGTATACCCACACCTACAAACTAAACTCATTAATAGATCTCACCTTGCTGACTGCTCCTTTGTACATAGCAGTAAAAGGGACCTTGTCAAAAACAATCTCCAAATCAATGTATGCCTCTGTGTGTGTGTGTGTGTGTGAGGGGGGGGGGGTATATACACATATGCATACATTAAATACTAGTGCTAACATGCTATCTTGAAAATAGTATGTTGGCAATGACAGTGGTTTTGTATATATTGGTTATTTAGTGTATAACTTTAACCCTAACAAATAACAGGAATTGTATCCAACTCATAACATCATGGGAAACGAAGACAAAAGCAATTATGATGATTCAGTATTAATCTTTCCATGCCCTCACATGAACAGAAATTATCTCCAATTCTTCAAGATACATAATTTGGTATAACTTGAGAATCCATTCAAACTTGAAATTTTCACCTTCTAAATACACATGTATACACATATGTTTGGTGCACATGTGCATGTGTTAGTGCAGGCAATAACTTTCTGTCCAATCCATTCTGGCATGGTAAAATGGATGTTAATTCTTCTTCTTTAATTTGGTATTTGTAATTGGTTAGTAACAAGGTCAATTTTAATTATTCTGTTAGTAGGCATATTAATAGAAATACTAAGATTTGATACTTCCCATATATTAAACTTGAATAACAATTTTTTACTTTTTCAGCAAATAAATGACCAGAAAAATATATATATTCTTAGGAATAATATATGTATTTAAACTGTTTGATATTCATCTTGCTTTGCATGTAATTGAAAATGAGCTAACCATCTATTTACATTATAGGAGGGGGGGGGGATGACATAGAAAACTAAAACTTATAGTCACATTTCATTAATTGAAAGCAAGAATGCAACCAAAATAAATTGAGCAACAGCAATAGCAGAATCGTCACTGCCACCACCACCACCACCACCACCACCAGTCATTGTCTTGTCTATTTTCCTATGTTCACATGGGTTAGATGGATCCTTGTCAACACAGTATCTCACCACTATTGTGCACCTTAATCATCTTTGTGAGGTTCAGCATCCTAACATCAGTTTTTACCAATTCCACTAATGTCTTCCTCTTCCAAATTTTCTTCCACTTGAATCTCCTGGTAATTTTTTGTCTCTATGTTTTCCTCCATAAGCACACATGCCTATACAAATACAATCTTCATTCTTGCACATTACATTTGATTCCTCTTATACCCAATTTATCTCTACCACATCTTTCATGCATACTAACATTCCAATACAGCATGCTTGCTTCATTTCTCTCCAAGCTTTGCAGTATCAACACTTCCCTATGTTGCCAGCACAACTAATAGCTCCACAAGCTTTTCCCACTCTAACCTTATTCAGGTTACACTGACAGAACTTTTATTGTCATCATCACAGATGTGGAGTTGGAGTCAGTGAAAATGAATTGACTCCTACTAAATATAATAATACAATACATTAAAATTTTCAATTTCACAGATTCTAATTTGAAGATAACCAATGGCTTCTGTGAAGAAGGATCTAGTAGAAACAAATCTATCTAAGAACAAAATGTTAGTAAATTTTTTATCTGGATTTTTAATTTAACCACCATTCAAAAGATACAATGTTTCTGTAATAAATTTTGTAGAGATAAACTTTCCAATATTCTTGAATATAATTTATTTCATTTTAATCTTTCATGGTGCATTCACTAAAATTTTATTTTCAAACAATGCTTTAATTTCAATAAAGAAGAGTTAAGAATCAAATTGAATTTATTTATTTTAAAAGTGATTTATGCTGCTTTTGATGTTCAACCTTTTTCATTTTAAACTTAAACTTTTTGGGACATCTCACTTCTTATATTCCATTTTTAACATGTTTTCCAAAATTGGATGCCATTCTTATTGGTCAATCACTTTACGTAATCCTCTGGCTGCAATTTCTTATAACACCAGTACAATAGGAGTTGCCATGTCAACAGCAAGACTAAAGAATCCTCCTTATAGTTGTCTATGTTAATCGGCTAATCACCTTATAAAGTGTAGAGTGCTATATATATTATGTACTCATTGTAAAGTAAATCAGACATTTAGTAGCATAAATTGTTAATGACTAGATGCAAAATATGAATAATAAATTTTACAATACACTTGTGCAAAATGAATATAAAATTGTCAAACATAAAATAAATGTTGATTATATAATAGTTACAGAAGAAATAAACAGAGGGAGATAACACAGACAAATGGCTAGATAATAATTGAAGCAGAGATACGGCAAGAAAATTAAGAATGTAACAACTTGGATAAACGAGTTTAACACAATTTAATGCAAAAGAACCCAAAAAACCCCCCCGAAAATTTGAGTATAGCACACCTTACAAACAAGCTTCCCTTATATAATCAAAACACAATATTTACATCTTATAGTAATGTAAAATAAACAATGATGGTGGTGGCTGTACTGTTTAAAGTAAAGTAACTTTTACAAAATACAATAAAAACATGCTCTATTAAGAAACTAAATAAGATTTTTAAACTATTTTTCTTAATTTATCAGATTTATAAAAAAAAAGTTTAAAACACACACAGCTCTCTCGCAATTCCCTTTCTACAATTCATACAATATCCTTCATCTAGCTATATCTTACAGAATCTTTGACATTTTCAAAAACATGTAATTTGAGCCTAAATTAAGGGCAATAAATCTTATAAGTTAAGTTAAGTTGTAAAGTACATGAGTTTTGCAACAAGCAAAAATGCTAGCTCTAAAATCTTTCTAAGAGATCAATGCAGTAGTTGTATTAGCAAGTAATGTTTGTAGCCACTTCAACATGGCTGTCCATTCGAACAGACTTTAACCTCTAGAGGACATCTCCTCTAGCTGGTTAACGATGCATCCGATATATTGCGAAGGAAGCGAAGCCCTACTACCTTCTAGCAATGTGACCAGCAGACCTGCCTGGTTTCAAGCTATTTCTGCTCCTCTTCAGAACTGGACACCTCATCTGCTAGAGATGGCAGTAGCTCGCTGTATATATAAATTTAAGCAACACAGTCACTGATTTTGTGACAAGCAAAATTGCTATTTCTAAAATCTAAGAGATCAACACAGTAGTTGTACTAACAAGTAATGTTCATAGCCACATCAACAAGGCTGTCCATTTGAACAGACTTTACTGTGAATTCTTTAACCTCAAGAGGACATCTCTAGTTGGTTAACGAGGCACAGCTGCTTTCAATATTTTGTGAGCAGGGGAGTGAACCCCTACTACCTTCTAATGATAGGACCAGCAGACCAGCCTGGTTTCGGGCTATTTCTGCCTCCATTCGAACAGACAGCCATGTTGAAGTGGCTGCAAACATAACTTGTTAGTACAACTACTGCGATGATCTCTTACAGAGATTTTAGAATTAACATTTTTGCTGGTTGCAAAAATCAGCAACTGTTTGTTGCTTGAATTTATATATATTGCAAGCAGAAGCAAGCTATTGCCATCTCTAGTAGATGAGGTGTCCAGTACTGAAGAGAGGCAGAAATAGCCTGAAACCAGGCTGGCCTGCTGGTCCCGCTGCTAGAGGATGGTAGGGGTTCACTTCCCTGCTCGCAATATATTGGACACAGCTGTGTATCATTAACCAGCTAGTCCTCTTGGGGTTAAAAAATTGCAGTAAAGTCCATTCAAACGGACAGCCATATTGAAGCGACTAGGAACATTACATGAGTTTTATTCTCACTAAAGCAACAATAATTAGAATTATTATTTAGATAGGATTTAAGACCAGTATTTCAGTTTCATGAACATATTTTTGCTAACTAAAATGCTTGTTTTATCAATAATTTTAATATTCTAAATAGGTATAAAAGACCAAAAGTGTACCTAAAATACTTTCTTAATTATTCATAAGTAAGACTTAATGATGTCATAGCATAAAAAAAAAACTAAATGAAACTCTAAATATTAATTCAACCAAACAAGGAATACAATGTACTTATAGATGATGAAGATAGTTATTAACTGTTTATATAAAACAATCTACAAATAAGAATGAGTTAATTTGAAAAAAATTTAAATACCTAAAAAGTAAATCAAGTAAAAACAGAAAAGCAGCTGAACAAGAGTTTCGCACCAAGCATTAAATTTTCGAAGATGAAGATATATATATGGAATATCAAAGAAATCTCATTTAGTTTTGTTTTTAAATGACGGTTAAAATCTTAAAATCCATACGCATGTTTGTAAACTGTTTCTGTCGGAACTTAAAAGAATATATGGCTATCAAATATTCTGGATGATTTTATAGTATACTTAGATTCTCTCAACTAGCACAAGTTCTAAGCATTAAATTCTAATTTCTTGCTAATGGAAAAAATCTTAATCGCTACAAAAAAATTAGGTTAGTATATATTGGGCTTACACAATGCTAGTAACAATTTATACCCATGAGTTAAAAATATGTACATGGGGGCTAATGTCAAAATAGCTAAGAAAGAAAAAAAAGGGGTGGTACTGAGGTAAACTTACCAACTTGCCCGTTACTCTTAGAAATATATTCATCAATTTCTTTTATCTTCTCATCTTCCTTATCATCATTATGATTAGTTGAAGCAATAGTCCCAAAGTTTTCAAATAAATTTCCACGTGAGGAACTGGTTTTGTTTGATTTGGAAGAAGATTGGGAATCACTTGTTGATGTTACATTTTGAACATTACTGTCATCCTTCTTTTTTAAAAGCATTTTACTTAATGCTGAATTTGAGTTCTTTTCTGAAAAATATTTGAATGAATCTTTTATTTTTTCATCCAAACCATAAGAGGATACAAATTCTTTAACATCAGACCCAGAATAGTCTCCATTACCAACAAAATTCTTCTTCTCAGAATGGTTTTCATTATCATTACAATTCTTTTTATCAGAAGAAACATTCAAAGAGTTTAAATGATTGAAGTTTACTTCTGTTTCCTCATTGTCAGATGCTTCATTTTTTGATGTTTTAGATTTATCACAATTATTTTTAACATCATCTAAATTTTCAGGATTGTCATAATTTTCTGACAAAGGACTCGTTTGAGTGGTATCAATGGGTGATAAGTTCATATGGCTAGAGTTATTGTTAACGTTTTCCTGTGATACCGATTCATCTAGATTTTGATCATCAGATTGTTTTTGAGATTCACTTGTATTTTTGTTTATGTTAGTAGTAGAACTGCTTTTCTTATCTGGTTTTATTCCAAAATTGCTATCTACATTTTTCTCAATAGCTTCATTTTCAGGAGTGTCAGTATATCGGCCTTGACCATTTAAAGCTTTTATATTTTTTAAAGCTTCTTCAAATTCACTATTACCATCAGAATTATTGTCAGAAAAGCCACTATGCTCCACAAGGTTTGGGTTGGCATTTAGGCTGACATGAAGAGGTGACAATTTCGTAGATGACATCCGAGCACTATTTGACTGCCCAACTGAAAGAACAGAAAAACTGGTTAGGCTATAAACAAATTAAAAACAGTTTAGTGAAAATAAATAACATACTAGTTTCAATTAGAATACTAATTTGGTTAAATTGTTATTTTAAATTAATAAATTTAAAAACAATCAATTAATTTAATAAGTTAAACAAAATATTCATATCGAATGTCTGTTTCACTACCTTACAGGGAACTCCTCTTACAGTTTCACGCATAAAAGAACAAAATATTTTTTCACTTTAATTTGTATCCTTAAATTATACACTAGCATTTTAATTGTCATTATTTTTATATTAAGTAGAGGAAATTTTGTGATATACAAATAATTAAAGAAAATCTATTTTCTGAATTTACATATAAACTATTTAGCAATAACTATATATATATATATATGTGATGCTGAATAAATATATATATATATGTGATGCTGAATAAATAGGAAAACGTAAACAGACGACCAGCAGTAAACAAAATTGTATTTGTAATTTATTGGACAATAATTTGTGTAATTAAATGAATGTGCAGTATGGCCAAAATGAAGGTGTGTATAGAAAATGGTTGTATATTACTTGGTGTTGTAAAATGAAATCAATTATGTTTGGTGGGTAAAACAATGTAGGAAATTTTAAGGAGAGTAGAGTAAGCTGATGAAAATGTTGACGCTGTAATGACACTAGAAGCCAATTAAACATGTTGTACATGCCCATCTAACTTGTACTATAAGTATAAATACACACTAAGAGGAGAGTTATAATAAATTTAACAAGAAAATAGTTATGAAAATATTTCTAAATATAACTCATTAAGTTTCAATTTTATTGAGGCTTATTAAAAAGGTTTGCCTAAGATAAGAAATCAAGAGATAAAGCAGTAGTAACAATAAGTGAAAGATAAAGCAAAGCAACCTTGCAGAAAAGGACCTAATAAAAGTTAATGTATTAAAATAAGTTGCTTTATATAATCCACAATTTAATAGTTTATATATATATATATATATATATAAATAAGTTGCTTTATATAATCCACAATTTAATAGTTTATATATATATATATATATATATATATATATATATATAAACTATTAAATTGTGGATTATATAAAGCAACTTATTTTAATACATTAACTTTTATTAGGTCCTTTTCTGCAAGGTTGCTTTGCTTTATCTTTCACTTATTGTTACTACTGCTTTATCTCTTGATTTCTTATCTTAGGCAAACCTTTTTAATAAGCCTCAATAAAATTGAAACTTAATGAGTTATATTTAGAAATATTTTCATAACTATTTTCTTGTTAAATTTATTATAACTCTCCTCTTAGTGTGTATTTATACTTATAGTACAAGTTAGATGGGCATGTACAACATGTTTAATTGGCTTCTAGTGTCATTACAGCGTCAACATTTTCATCAGCTTACTCTACTCTCCTTAAAATTTCCTACATTGTTTTACCCACCAAACATAATTGATTTCATTTTACAACACCAAGTAATATACAACCATTTTCTATACACACCTTCATTTTGGCCATACTGCACATTCATTTAATTACACAAATTATTGTCCAATAAATTACAAATACAATTTTGTTTACTGCTGGTCGTCTGTTTACGTTTTCCTATTTATTCAGCATCACATAATTAACATACACACCATACTTCCTGTTATTTACAGAGAAAATCTTTTTATTCTCCAAATTCCATCTATCATCTCTAACAGACCATATCAAGTATATCAGTGCAAGCATGTCATTTGTTCACTATTAAGGATGTTGGTCCAAGTCCTTCTCCAGAGTCTTACTTTTCTGTTCTTGTTTCTTAATGCTTACTATCACGAATCCTTGAAATGTAGCTGGACCTGAACTTATCATTCGCACATACATCATACTGTCATTAGATCACACAATGACAGTATGATGCCTTTTGTTTTTTTTTTCATTGAATATAAATTTGTTATTGGTGGATTGGAGTGGGGCCTATTATTTCTCATACAGGTGTCACAGCAGAAAAAGAAGGCCTATTATACTAATACTACTTTTTATTAATCTCAGCTATATCTTGCATTAGCTTAACTATATAGACCACCTCCATCCATTGCTTAAGTCTACTTGACCATCTTCATCCATTGGCTTAAGTTTATTTTTAATGCATTGCCATTATCTTTGTAGTTAATGGTAGCATTGCTAATCTAATTATTAAAGAGAATGCCAGAAGTTACCATGTAATGGAGTTACTTTCCACATTTCAATTGCTTTTAATTGTATAAAACTTTCAATGTAGAATATTGATGTAATTATACAGATTTCATGAAAATTGAAGAGGCTTTTTTTTTTTTTGGTTTTTGTTTTTTTTTTTATGCCTTATGTACCTTATGTAAGGAGAAAGACAGTATGAATAAATACTCATGCTATTTCATATCTGATAAATATTGTTATTATTATGTTACATATATATATATTAGTCATTAGATATGAATACAAAAGAGACAATACTGTTAGTAGCTGTATTAGTATATTTAGTGCATAATTCCATAACACATAGTTTGAAGCATTCACTATTCCGCAACATCACTGAAGTATTTATGATATATAATCTAGTTGTTCAAAATTCAAGTTGTTGAATGCAAGTAATCTCTAAAATCTCCAGGGTTTTCACCAGCATGGAAAAAAAATGTAGTAAAGTTGAGGCTAACATAATATAGTGAGCCAAAAAGAAAATGAAATTAACCCCTCATGTGAAGTAGAAATATTAGCATTATAGACAATTCTTGTTGAAAATTGCTAAGAGAACCCTGGAATTTAAAATGATTCAAAATTCATGTAGCAGAGAATGAACCATATCCAGAGTTGTCAGTGTTTCTATAAACATCAAATTCACTCTTCACTAGATATTTATTTTCCATCAATTCAAATTCCAGAGTTCTATCCCTTGACTTTCTTATCAAAAAAATAAAAGAACTTAGTGCTAATGATTCTCATTGTGAGTTTAATTTCAATTTATAAAAAATTGATTTGGACTCACTCACATTAAGTATATTACCTCACGGATAACTACAATTTCAAAAATGTTTTGGTTAAACTCAACTAGAATATCATAAATTTGAAAAATATAGCCAGAGCTTTCACCATTTTAAAGATTAGATGACTACGACAAAAATAGAGTAGCTCTAAATTACTTACAGGAATAATATTTTCATAATATGAATAAACAAACGTTGGATTATAAGAAAAACTATTTATAAAAGCAGACAACACAAAAAATTTTTTTTTTAAATTACAAAGTGCCAATATAACTATAAGAATATGGTTTAACCATTTAGCATTTAGATTACTCTCTCAAATGTAATTCTAATTTATTCACATGGTTTTGAATTAATCATGTATTATCTTGTAGCTTTGAGATTTTGATATGTGAATGTATATTTTTAAAATGATATTGTAGGGATAGTGTCAGAGGCAAAATCTGATCAGCTTTAACATTAAACAGGTAGAATAATGTTTGGACCAGATATTGTCGGTTTAAATGCTAAAGGGTTAAAAAGACTAAAAATTTCTATCCTTTAAAAACTAAATTCTTTTTTCACAAAGCAACTAGCCATATGTCCAGTAAAAAAAAAAAAATTACTCATTTTAATTTAAATTACATAACCTTTAACTAAATTTAAAAGAAACACAACAAGGTTATTATAAATAAAACAACTTAACTGAAGATGCTTTAAATACTATTAACAATACAGATCACAAAAGATCAAAATTTATGTTTTTTGCTTGTTTTATTTTAGTAGATTGCAAGTCTTTACAAAATAAAAATACAAAAAAAAATTGAATTTTCAAATTATATAATGTCAGATCCATTTTTTAAGAAATCAATCATATCCAAAGCTTATTTTTTAATACAAGTCCGTTAATAACTTATATACCTTGAACATCATAAAGTACAATTATATTTATCAACTTGAATCATATACTTCTCTAACATTTATAATGTGATGAGGTCTTAGAGCTACTAATGATCCTAATTCCATTATGCATTTTCAACAGAAAGAAAAATTAGCTTGCTCTACAACCAGAGTGTAGATATTAAAATTAATTCAAACTTCAAAAGATCAACAAGAAAGAGTAAAGACTAATATTCTTAAAAATGAGTATTATTGAGTTATCCAGCTTGGTTACCATCAAAACCAAATTATTTAAAGAAATCCTTTCCTATAATCTCATATACTTGCAGCTGTTTACTTTTGAGAACTTTGATAAAGCCAAAGTTGTTGCCCTTGACTTCAGCATGTCTTAACGTCATGAGAATGGAAAAAAAGAAACCTATCACTAAGCACCAGACAGAGGCTACTAGTATATTGCAAACTATATCACATTGAGAAGCTTTCTCTCACTACCAACTAACAATTCAACTGTCATTTTACTTTTCTACATCAACAACTTAATAGCTCAAACTAAACAAAAAAAAACAACAACAAACACAGTACATGCAAAAGAAAAATATAGCAATCTAATATTTTATACAGGGATCCTTTTCATTTCTATACAAACTGTTTTCTTTTCCTTTTTATGCATGTTATAAAAACTCCTCTCGCCCCACAGCAGAATTTCTTCTTCCCCCACGTAAAACATTATGCCCAATTCTTTCTTCTTGGAAATGTAGTTCACTGTCAGTTCATTCCCCTCACCTCCAACTTATAAATTTTAAGTGAACCAACAACTCCATTAATCTCTGTCAACTACTTCTATCCTCAGTAGGAGAACCTAAAAAAACAATGTGAATTACCAACCAGTTGTAATTAAACAAGCTATTTTTTAATGGATTTTAACAAATACTTTCCTTCTACCATTTCCCTTCTAAGTACAATATTAGTCTTGCTTTAGTTGTCACTTGCTAAGATTTTCATTATAAAACAATATTAAGAAATATAAGAACCAATTTGAGGTAGAATAGAGAAACAGGGCTAAAGATTTGTGGGTAGAATCCTGTCAGTAGACTTGCTCATTGTGTCTAACGTAAAATGTGTTAATACGTTCTAAATTAGCTACTTCGGACTGTTCAATTGAAAAACATCAACATCCAAAAAAAGCAAACAAGTGTGTTACTTGTACAGTTTATGCCACTGTTGTCATTATTTGGCTGTAGGTCAATCCTGATCAAATATATATATATATGCACATGAGTGATTGCATGGTTAAGTAGCTTGCTTACCAACCACATGGTTCTGGGTTCAGTCCCACTGTGTGGCACCTTGGGCAAGTGTCTTCTACTATAGCCTTGGGCTGACCAAAGCCTTGTGAGTGGATTTGGTAGACCTAAACTGAAAGAAGCCTGTTGTGTATATGTGTGTCTGTGTTTGTCCCCCCCAACATCGCTTGCAATGATTCTGGTGTTTACTCCCTCGTAACTTAGCAGCTCGGCAAAAGAGACCGATAGAATAAGTACTAGGCTTACATCGAATAAGTCCTGGGGTCGATTTGCTTGACTAAAGGTGATGCTTCAGCATGGCCGCAGTCAAATGACTGAAACAAATAAAAGAATATATCATCATCTTCCATGCATGCATGGGTAGGACGGTTGACAGGGGAGCCAGCCAGGTAGAAAAACTACCCAAGGCTATTGTGTCTGTTTTGGCAGGGATTTTACGGCTAGATGCCCTTCCTAACACCAACCACTTGCAGAGTGAAATCAGTGCTTTTTACGTGGCACTAGCACAGGTGAGGTTAGTTTTGGCAGGATCTTTACAGCTGGATGCCCTTCCAAATGCCAACCACATTAGTGTGGACTGGATGCTTTTAATGTGGCACCAGCACTGACAGGGTAACCAAGTAACTCACAAGACAAGGAATTATAAGAGGGTCAGGGCATTTGAGGAGAGAAACTTGTGTCAGAGAATGAAAGGTCAGAGTGTGACAAAGAGACAGAGGCATTATACATATATATATATATATATGAAGCTGTCAAGACATGACCAACTATCTTTTATTCTGACATAATATATCTAGAACAACTTGTCCAACTTCTTTTTTAATAGATAGTAAGATTTAACTTGGAGATTTGGCTGCTAATTCCAGAAGATCAATCAGAGTTTCTTCTTTATCAACTGTTTATCAAATGTGTAAAACTACTCAATATATTTTTTACTATGGAAAATGGATGTAAGATATTCATGAAAATCATGATATAACCATCAATTCAGAAACTAGTTTGTGATAGATCACACCACATAAAGCGAAAATCATTATAATCACCATCCACTTTTCCATAGTAGCTTTTCTGTGCTGGAATGAACTACATAAGCATATGAAATTTTTGTACTTCATCTTATTAGCAGATCAAATTTTTTTTTTTAAATATCATATTTATTTCAACTCCATTCAAAATTTTCTTCTCTTTATGTATTGTTATCAGCAAAAGCATCATCATCATCATTTAACATTCATTTTTTCCATGCTCAGACAGGTCAAACAGAATTTGTCAATGCAGATTTTCTACAGCTGGATGCCTGAATTGTCACCATCCCCTACTTGTTTCCCCATGGTCAGACATGTTATTCATAGAAGACTGGAAATGAACAGCATCACTTGTATGAAGGTGATCTTGTTTACAATCACCACAATATCAAAACAAGAATACACACACTACAATAGGGTTCTTTCAGTTTCCGTCAATCAAATCCACTCACAAGGCTTTGGTAAACCTGGAGCTATAATAGTTGAGACGTTTGCCCAAGAAGCCATGCAGTGGGACTGAATCCAAGACCACCCATACCTGGTTTGTTAAAATCCATGCACTATTATAAACTCTTATCTCAACACTCATTTTGAGTAAATTCTCAGCCAGTTGCATATAATATCAATATGGTGAGTTATCAACTTAGTGAAGGTACAGTTAATTTAAATATATTTCTACCACCATTGTAAATCTACTACCTGTATTTATATACACAATATTTAATTCACATTTCCTGTACTTTATGCAAATATATTATTGGAATCACCATTGCCTAACACATTACTTATAGTAATGATAATAGAGTCATATAAAATTAGCCTTTTCTACCAGGTTTCAAACTTTCTCAGTTAAACAGGTTCACACGAGCTTTAATATTGCAATTCCTTATTCTATTTCAGAAAAGAATATGGATAATGAAAGCAAATAAGCAGTAACCTGTTACAAAGGACTTAAAACCACTTTCATAAAGCAATGAAATACAAAATGCCTTTTTAAAATGCATTAAAGACAAAACTTCTCATGATATTACTAATAGTGGATTAAGAAACTATTTTGCTTTTCTCCCAAAGTAAAGATGCTTACATTTCAAATGCTAAAAATAGAAAAGAACACAGAATAGAATCAATTAAACTAATAGAAAGACATAGTGTCACTTACACCACTAATCCTGTAGCCAAAGCATTAATCTAACTAAATGTTTTTCTTTCTATATAATGACAAGAATAACTGTCATCTTATTTTGTAAATCCAAGTATATAATTGTGCAACAACTATTACCAGTTTCAATTTTTCCCCCATCATACTCACACATTCATCATCAAACAAAACTACTCTTAAAATACAACTGTTATTCAATTAGTATACAAAGGTATTAGAAAAGACATGCAGATCATGAAATTAATTAACACAGATTAAAAACAAAACATGCAAATTTAAATTTTATCACTAGTTACTTATATGTAAAATCTTTCAAATATGAAGTTTTCTATGTATGTGCATAAGCATGTGCATACAACAATGTGCTTTAAGAATGTATTTTAAAATGCATGTTAAAATTATAAACTATTTAAATTATTTTTTTAATAATTCACAAAAACTGAACATGTAGTTTAATAAGGAAAAATGAACTTACTTGTATTGGAAGATGAAAAGGCTGCAGTGGTAGCAACCTTCTCTACAGCAGACATTCTTACCTGAAAAATATTGGTAGGTGATTCTTAAAAATGCTTTTGCAACAACACTTAATATTTAAAACCAATTAAAATAAATATAACATAATAGAAAACATAAATGCAAAGATTTTTCTCTCTCATCAGGTAATTCCAATGGATATCACAAACCTCCTTAATATTTGCTTTTTCCATGCTAGCACAATATTGGAATTTCTCAGCTACATCTGTCCATCTCAATTTAATCAATCAATGGATAGATATTTATTAACCCACAAAAATGAATTAAATGGTAAAATCAAAATAGTTCAGAAATTCCAATATTTAAAAAGTGAACATAAATACAATAGTGATGATGATGACAACTGCTACAAACTTGACAAAAGTGTAAGAATTCTAACAAACATTCAAACTGGCCATATCCAGCCTAAACACTCTCACAACTACCTCTACAAGTAAACAATCATATCATTGAAATCTGAAGGCTATGAGATAATGCATGCTTAATTCAAAATAATTTGAATGAATAAGCATTACATGTGACTGAGCAATCTGAATGTTAAAGAGTTAAATCCTATAGAGGCTAAGTAAAAATGTTGAAAGTGTAATAAATGTAGTCCATGTTTAATTTTAAATACCTCTGACTCCAATTCTGTTTTTAAACTAATATTTTTGCTGTCACTGAGTGCACACAACTTACATGGTCAAATAAAATCATCAGGCTGCTATCTTAATCAGTTAAATTTGGGCTGAAAGCTTTAAGCTCAGGCACTGCTGCTTTTATCATTATTATTATTATTTTATGTTTGACTTTTGCTTTACATTTGTACAAGTTGGCTCCAAGTCTCACCCAGAGACCTCAAGAGACAACAAGTTAGAAGTTCATGTTGGTGTTATGCCTAGTGTGCCCTATATTTGGTTTTGTACATAGTGTTGTTCTAGAGAATGTTTAAGAAACCATAAGAAAATTAGGTGTTTGTTTTAAAATTTGAGATTACATAGAAAGTATTTTGCGTAGGATATGGGCAGTTCCTATGAGCACTATCTTTTGAATTTCTGCCATTTTGGGGTTTCCTAGTATCTGAGCTAGGTAGCAACCAGTCGCTTTTGCTATCATTCCCAGGGCATTTCAAGATCTTTATACTTGCCCAGTTTTTGGTAGGTTTTGACAGATACGTTTATATC
Source organism: Octopus bimaculoides (assembly GCF_046866305.1). Classification (NCBI taxonomy): domain Eukaryota; kingdom Metazoa; phylum Mollusca; class Cephalopoda; order Octopoda; family Octopodidae; genus Octopus; species Octopus bimaculoides. The sequence goes on along the minus strand of NC_142928.1, from coordinate 174,661,335 downwards.
AATTGGGACAGTCATATCAATGAGGACGCATGATTTTTGTCTGAAGTCTTTCAAATGATGTCTGGCCCATTTGCATCTATATTTCTGTCAGTTTGAATGGTGAAGTTCCAGAGGAGTGAGATGTGACCATTTTCAAGCACTGGAAGTGGTTTGTGTTCCCCTGAGTTTTTATCATGGGGCAAGTCCAGGTTTTTGCAAATTACATCATCATCATCGTTTAACGTCCGCTTTCCATACTAGCATGGGTTGGACGATTTAACTGACTGGCAAGCCAGAAGGCTGCACCAGGCTCCAATCTGATCTGGCAGAGTTTCTACAGCTGGATGCTCTTCCTAACGCCAACCACTCCGAGAGTGTAGTGGGTGCTTTTACGTGCCACTGGCACGAGGGCCAGTCACACGGTACTGGCAACGGCCACGCTCAAAAAGGTGTTTTTTACATGTCACCTGCACGGGAGCCAGCCAGCGGCACTGGCAACGACCTCGCTCGAATGATTTTCTAATGTGCCACCAGCACAAGTGCTACAAGGCAACGCTGGTAATGATTACACTCAAATGGTGCTATTTATGGGCCACTAGCACGGAAGCCAGACAGCTGCTCTGGCAATGAACATGCTCGGACAGTGCTGTTAGTGCTCCACTGGCGCAGGTGCCAGTCATCGAGTATGGTTCAATTACGATTTCGATTCCACTTGCCCTAAGCAGAGTTTAGTGTCCAATGAAGGAGAGGTTGGCATGGGTGCCAGTCGTCGGATTCAGTTTGATTTTGATTTCAGATTTCAGATTCCAAATTCACTTGCCTCAACAGGTCTTCACAAGCAGGGTTTCTAGTGTCTGTGCAGCTCTATCATGCCTGTTGAGATACTCTGTAGGCACAAGAAGACTGCACATGGAGACATGATCAATGGTTTCATTTTGTTGTTGACATACACGACATGTTGGGCAGCTGCCGTTCTTTAATATGTTGGCCTGGTAGCTCCTTGTAGGCAGGCATTGATGTTGGGCTGCTATGATAAACCCTTCTGATTTTAAGCCAGAAGACACTAACCATTGATGGGTAAGGGCTTTGTCAACATCAGCATTATTCGCTCACTTTGGGCGAGAGGTTTTTCTTGCTATTTATTAGTCGGAATATCTAAGGCAGCAGTTTTAGCATGGGTTTTCATGCGCTTAGCTTTTTCTGCGCTTGTTTCTCGTATGTCTAATTCTGGAATTTGTTGTATTTGGAATTCACTTAGCTATTCCTTTGCCTGTTCTGTTACTGAGTATGATGCTTTCTTGTTTTCATGTTTTGAAGGTGGCAAGCAGGCAGAATCATTAGCACGTTGGACAAAATACTTAATGGTATTTCACCCATCACTACATTCTAAGTTCAAATTCTGCCATGGTCAACTTTGCCTTTCATCCTTTCGGGGTCAATAAATTATATATATATAAAGAATTTGTGCCTAGAGTCAAGTAAAAAGCTCTCTCTCTAATATCTGACATTCTAAGATAATTTTTGGTTGAAAATCATGAACATATAGCTTCTTTATGCTAAAGTTGTTTCTCTCAGTATTATCCGGATTTATAATAAACACTTATTACAAGAAAAAGGATGCTTAAAACTTTAAAAAAATAAGAAAAAAAAGTTTTTTTTTTTTTCATAAACAGATCTTTAAACCCACGTTTCTTTTATGTTGGCTACTTTTTAAAATCCAGCTATCCACTACTTACCTAGCAAGAACAGCTTGAAATACCAAACCAATTGAAGACTGACAAGTTGTTTGGACGTGCTAAGACCCAACTCTGCCATAAAAAAAATGAAGGACTAGGGATGTCGTTTGAAAGGTATTTATATACAATTTCGTTAAAAGATATCCGTTACGAAGGAAAAAATCGGATAACTTTTTCGAAGTCCACTTCCCACCCCTTCGGAAAAGATTTTTACCCACAAATTTCGTTATAATAGTATTGTATGCCGTTTGAAAGGTATTTACATAAAATTTCATAAAAAAAAAAAAAAAGAACCATTTTCCTAAAAGTTATGAGGGTAAAACTCGGATCTTGTGAATTTTCCGAAGTCCTCTCTCCACTCCACGTTGCTTTCCGCGCATTTTTGTTTTCATAGTCATTGCCTACACCTTATTTTTCACCCGTTGCACTATTTTTTTTCTTTTTCCGATTTCGTTTCCGGGTAATAATGTCAACATTAACCGTCAAGTGGTTTTCAACCATGTTTTGCCCATGAACCCTTTGATTCCTATTTTATTCTACTGGGCCTCCATTCGCTGTATATATATATATTTTAAAATCTTACCGTATTTTTATAATTATTAAGAATTGCATTTAATTTATTGCACATAAATTTTAACAAAATTTTATATGGACCCCCTACCCCACCCAGGACCATATGGTTGAGAACTAGTTCAGTCGAACAGTATATTTATATATTCTTTTAAAGCCTGGTTCTTGGGAATGAAATAAAGTATTGCATTCAATCTTTTCTTGTAGAACAACCTTCTTCCAATGACCATCCAGATGGGAGACAGTGAAATATCGAAATTTTATAACCATAAGTATAACAGGTATATTCTTTGACGCAAGAAAATCGTAAGGTTTATTAAATGATTGAACTCCTCATACAATTCCAACACACTACAAAAAAAAAATCTATTTTCAATTTTTCTACTCAAATCGTAATATTTACATAAGTTTTGTAATCCTCGAGTTTTGAAATCGAACACGAGACGCAGAGAAACTAGCACAAATTTAAATATTTTTCCTTAACGGTCATAAATTTTAGAACAGGTTCGTAATTATATAATTATATTCATAGGGGTATACCGAAAGGATGCCTATATATGTATATACATACACAATATATATCATATACATATATACAAGTATACATACACACACAACACTTTTCATGAGTCAAATTTTCTTTAAATTTTGTTATGAAAACATGATTTGGAATAAACATTTAAATACTTGTACTTTACTTATTGCGTATCCTTTGTAAAGCTTTGTAGAAAAAGAAAAGAGGGAATCTACGATGTATTTTTTCCTTTAAATAACTAAGAAAACGAATAATAAACACTATGGTTTTCGTTGACACACCCAATTCACGATGTCTCTTTTGCAAGAAAGATTATGCTTCTGTTTTTATTAGAAATATATTTTGCCAATGCATTTCAGATAATTTCAGGAATTAAATTTCTTATTTGGAAATATTAGCTAAACTTGGTTTATTTATTTATTTATTTATTTATTTGTCCTGTTACTCCACTGTACATCATGTTGACATCATAAAGAATAGAAAACACCTTCAGCCTCCCCTTCCCACTTAAACGTCATTTCCGCTAATATTTAAACGTCACTTCCGATATTGTGTGTTCAGGTGAGACTGAGGATAGCTATAATAAAATAAATATTAGAATTCCAAAGAATAGTCTCTAAACAGTCTGTATAGTTGTATCAGTGAAAATGTTATTAATCCGTTCCGTACAATAAAAAAAAAAAAAAAAAAAAATTGGCCATATTTCGGATTGGTATCGAAAGATCGCCAAAAAATTATTGTAAATAGATTTACAGTGTTAGACTGGTTTTGCTTTACAGTAAAAGTTTACTTTAGACTATAAATAGCTATTCTTGAAATATTTTTAATGACTATAGAGGTGATAGCATGAATCTGCTAGAGATGCTAGGCAATAAGAAAGGTAAATTTTTTTTTCAACGAAACTACTTATTTATCAGTATGACCAAAGAGCGAACATTTACCCAAAATGCAACACTGCTTCCGCTCCATCAAAGATGTACTTTTCTTTATAAATATTTCAAAATTTGACTTTAAAATTAATAATTTAGAAAATGAAATGATCGTAAATATTTAAATACAAAAATTTATGAAAGGTTATAAAAACTTCGCAAGTGCAATTAAAATGAAAAAACAAAATTACAACAAGCAATGCAAATTACGTACCTATAAGATGTGCTAAGATATTTCACCAAAACACGATATCTTATAAACCGTAGTTTTTTTATCCATTGAGCATTCATAAAAATTGCAGGAGAGAGAACTTGAATCGAAGATGTAACCTAACAATCTGAAGTAGACTGACACATGATCTCTTTCGACTGTAGACTTCCGGTATACAGTTTATGAAATGTATGCACTCTACACTACATGGTTTACAGCATAGATTGTATGCAACCGTAAATATGCATTCAGTTATCTCGCTAAAGTTAATTAAAAAGAATACGGAAATAATATTTTGCTAAATACGGAGATGTTTACAGAAAATATTTAGCCTTAACTGAAGAGCTTACTTTTTTTCATTTGGAAAAACCCTTTAATTAAGCAAACGTTTGAAAATTTGTCGTAAATTAATAACTACAAATTAAACAATTAATATCTCATGTAATTTAATTACAAATTTATAGAAAAGACAAAAAATATATATCCAAAGTTGATAAATTATTACTATATACATTTATTTTAAATATATTCATTAAGCAATGAATATTTAAAAAATTACTAAAACTACATTTTAATAATAAGCCAAGAAAATTCAAATCCTTTTATCTTAATTATAATCAGCCAAGTTTTCTAGTTATAAGTTATGTCCCTTAATTTGACCTATTTTCAATTTGGCATAAAATACTGGCGACCTCATTTTCAATGGGCTGCATATCAATAATGAAAACTAGCTATATAAATATTATCGCATATACAGATGTTATAAAACGAATTATATAAATAGAAAATAGCGGATGTATAAACATGACATTGCAAAATTCTATGCAAGCTTTAAAAAGAAATGAGAAAGGGATTCGATAATCTGATTATGGAGTAGAAGCTACGAGTTTTTATCTCCATTAGAAATCTCTACAACTCAAAATAAGCATGTTGAAACTGAATGAGTCACATCTAATCAAAACATTTCGATCGTGTTATATTTATAAAAGATATTGTATAACAAAAGTGATAAAGCAACATGAAATGATATAAGATATTAAACGTGTGCGAAACAAAGAGAATAAAAAAAACTACCTGACTAGTTTCGAACTATATATCATGCTTATCAAGTATTACTCGTTCATTCATTCATCCATAGTACAATGGTGATGATGACATCACTTATGGGCTCGAAAGCTGAGACAAGTGCATCCAGGACTGAATGACTGACTGTAACGCTCCGCTCTTGCTTTGTCGTCTATAAGTTTCTCAATTATAAAATCATTGTATTATATACACTACACACACACACACACACACACACAGAAACATGCATATAAATGTATATACGTACATGTGTATGTATATGCATACACACAAGTATATACATAGTCACCAACATGTTTTAACGTTCATTTTTCTATATTCGCATAGGTGGAACAGAATTTCGAGGCGGATTTTCTACAGACGGATGCCCTTCCTATACATACATGTGCACACGCAACCATACACAAATCATCGTCATTTAACATCCGTTTTTCATGCCGGGTTGGATGGTTACACAGAATTCTACGAGTGGTAGGGCTGCACCGATACACATAAACAGACACAAACTTGCATAACTTTACACACACACACACACACATGTTTACATTAATGACCTATGGGGACACGGCATTTCATTATGCAACCATAACATACCACAAAGTATATTCAACGCTTTTATAAGTCTACTACATTGACAGTGCTATTACATCACTCGTTAAAGTTATCTCTACAGATTTTCTATAGAAATTATAGCCAGCACTAACTTTCTTACGGCGTTTTTCTATATACTACAAAGTAACAAAATCAGTGCTGGATAAAATTCTTCCAGAAAATCTGTAGAGATAACCTTAATAGTGACATACGTATATATACATGCTATATATGCACATACACACACACACACATATGCTGCAAGAACATACTGAGACAATGAGAGATATTCCTTTGCTCGGAAACATATAAGGGTTGGGGTATCCAGCTATTGAAAATCTATCTCAAAAGCATGGAAAGTGGGTATTAATATATATATATATATATATATATATATATATATATATAACGAATGTAATATTCAATAAACACATATGATTAGAGTGTCAGGTCTTTTAAGAATATAGATTACATGAATAACATGTATTGAGTATTACGGAGATGTACTTGCATAGCAAGTGACCTGATCTAAGATCGTGTGCTGGAACGAAAACAATTGCAGCGTGGAAGGTGTTTATAAGCCATTTAAAATAACACACAAAAACCGTTAGATTCACTTCAACATTTAAATTTAATTTGTCAAAATATTTTCGTCGCTTTGAGACCGCGACCTGTTCACTCACAAAATTCGGTGCTGCATCTGTCAGTGAACAGGTCGCGGTCTCAAAGCGACGAAAATATTTTGACAAATTAAATTTAAATGTTGAAGTGAATCTAACGGTCTTTGTGTGTTATTTTAAATGACTTATAAACACCTTCCACGCTGCAATTATTTATTGAGTAGTAAATTTTAAAAGACGTCCATTTTGAGTGAACCAAATTCGACAAATGCTTCATATATAAAGAGGTATTTACGTATATATGCATGTGTGTATATGATTGGAGTCTGGGACAGCTCTCCAGCTTACAGCTCCAGTCAAACCATCTAATCCATGCCAGCATGGAAAATGAACGTTAAATGATGTATATATGTGTGTATACACACACGCACGTTTATGCATATACATCTGTATGTGTGCGTATGACTTCTTTATATAGGTGCTTTCTTGCACTCTCAGTCACTAATAGTGACATCTGAATTTTTCGTTTTTGGTTTTATATTGCGTCTAGCTACCTTTATCATTTTATAAAGTGTGAGTATAAAATCAATTTAGTACTATAATAAAATATATGAAGTAAAACATATTGCAATAAAAATCACGAGTATCGTTTTTTAGGTCAACTTTTCCATGTTCACATGGGTCAGACGGAATATGTTGAGGCAGATTTTCTACAGTCTGATGCCTTTCCTGCCACCTACCCTCATCAGTTCCAAGCATGATAATATTTCTCCGTACGCAAATACATTTTCATGGCAGACTGGAAATGAACAACACTTGTATAAAGGTGCCACTCACATGAAGTCAAGATAAGGAGGCACACACACATATCCAATGGGCTTCTTTCAGTTTCCATCTACCAGACTCACAAATTCACTCACAAGACTTTGCTCAGTTCAGTCTATAGTAGAAGACACTTGCCCAAGATACAGAGCGGGGCTGAACCTGAAACCATGTGGTTGGAAATGAACTTCTAAGTCACACAGCCATACCTAAGCGAATGAAATATACAAAAAGCACAGCGTAAAAACTTGCAATAAGTCATATAACAAAAAACTGTTCCTACATATTTGGCATCCAAGCAATGCTGGGTGTCTCTACTAATGGCAAATTTTGTAACTGTGTGTGTGTGTATGTGTGCAACACCTTGTGCAAGATCCATTTCTAGATCAGTATTGAACGAGCTCAGCATGAATGAGCCTTGAAACAGATTTAGATTTAGAGTGTTATGCATCACTTTAACACCCATTATTATGGTCATTATGTTTACAGATGCAGAAATCAAAACAATTTGTGCCAGGAGCTTTATTTACTACTGCTTCATTTGAGAACGGTTTTAAAGGAGTTTGGCAAGCACTCATTTGAGTAGTGCATTTTGAGCATATCCAGATATCACCATCAAGATACCATTTGATCCTTGTTACTATGACATGCTGAAGACGCACTCACACACATGCACAACTTGTCTCGTTTATAAAGTAAAAACAGCTTTGGACGCTAAACGGGTCAATACCTCCATTCGTAGAGTAGCCATTTTGAATCCTCACAAAGTTGACTCAGTAGAACATCGGATACATGGGGTGGGGGTGTTTATATTTGAGAAGGAGACGATAAAAAATGAAAAACGGGAAAATATTTTTTGAAGAATAGCCGAAACTGAAAGATACATACTGCATTCCATTGCTGACCCACTCCATTTATAATCTCCACAACAAAGAAATGTAAAAATATAATTGATACTATATAGTTTGAGAAGAAAAATAATGATTCCCGACGGTGTTTCAACTATAAAGATATGATCTTTGATATTCACACACAAGAGCGGTGACAGTAACTTTTAAGTTGGCGTCTCCTAGCAGTCTGAAACTTCGAAGTCACTGTCACCACTCTTTTGTAAAAGTACAAAATATATACTCTACAAAAAGTATTGAGTAACCCACCAGTTTAGTTTAAAACTGTTTTTTTTTTAATATATATATAACTCAGTGTTAGATATATTTACTACTCAAGATTGTTAAGTTATGCATACATACACATAGTGTGTGTGCAGGCGCATTAATATGAAATTTATACACTACTGAATTAAAAAGATCGTTGTGTACTGCAAATTATAAACCATTGCGTAATGAACCTGGCGTACTATATATATATATATATATATATATATATATACACACACACACACACACACACAGATATATAAAGTAACGTGCACCACAGTTAAACCATACTGTGTGTATAAATTTAGATTGTGTACCGCAGATAACCATAATGCATTGCGTAATGAACCTGGCGTCGCTAACAATGAAAAAGTTAACGCAGATTATTCAGTTAGTTTTTCAGTTAAAATCGTTGTAATAAGCGTTTGTGTTCTTTTTGAACAAGAAAAAAAAAATCAATGGGATGAGAGGAAAGCTCATTCACTAATCCTAGAAAATAATAAAGGGGTCTGGCGTATATAGGTTTGCTAGATTTCTCAATGTAACAGTAAAATTGTCTTGATGTTAAAGGTTTGTTTATACCCCGTCTCACCTTAATTTTTATCCAGTGCCCCATCAAAGAAATACAAAAATAAAATTTGATACAATAATTTGAAAATGAAAGTAACGATAATTATCAATGTTCTTTCAATATATATATATATATATATTCCTAAATATGAATATACGTACGTACACCGCAGCAAAAATTCAGCCGTTAATTAGTATCCTCAAATTCATTTTGTTTACGTAATACTGCGATAACTGATCGTGTGGTAATTGTCGAAAAGATTATTACATTGTTTTTATCCTCAAGAAGGCGTGTATATTACGTGAATGTAAATCATAGCATTTAAATATCCATAGTGAAATGTAATCATACGTACGCATACATACAGTTAATATGGCAATGAGTGTGTATGATGTGTATATATGTGAGGGTACATAAGTATGCACGTGTTACCACAGGCATAATGCGGGTACTACAACACTCGATAGTAAAAAGTAAACCTAACATCATAGAAAATAATTGTTATATTTTTAACTATAACGAATGCACGCATGTACACGCGTGCTTGAGATGGGATTGGTAAAATCATGCTGAATTTAATTACAAAGTTAATTACACACAAAAAAACCATACACAGCCACCACCACCCTGTAATATTTTACGCATATAAGCAACATACCACACATTGTAGAAAGTAGCTTTAAATAAATGATGAACTGTTTCTTTTTAATGTGCATCAAATTAAGGTACAACTTAGTAATACACTTTAGACTGATTAAATACTACTGTTTTGCCACTGAGATTGTTATGGTAAACTGCCAAATCATAATCTACGGTTAAATTATGGCAAAGATTATTGATACTACAATGCAAAGTGATCAGTGTACGTTTAAAAAGACTACTAATGTAAAATAACTGCGATATATTATTTTTATAACTTCACGCTAATTTTCTTTTGATGCTAATGTACATTTGTCATTAGAATATGCTATGGTTTTCTAGATAAATATGCATATTCTCTGAGAACCAGTCACAGAAAACATTTTCACAAAAAAAAAACCTATTTAGTCTTGCCGAAGACAGACAACTTCTCTAGTGTTGGTGCCATAGGAAAATGCACCCATTACACTGTTAGGAAAGGCATCTAGCCATAGAAGCCAAGCTGAAGTTGAGATATTTGACCAAGACATCTTCCTCTGACCAGTTATATTCTGTCAAACCATTCAACCCATGCCATCATGGTAAGCAGATGTAAAATGAGGATAACAATAATGTTTTCTTTTACTTTCATCTCTTACTCTTCAACCTAATTTTTACTTACAAAAGATGAATGCTCATAGTGGCTAGTAGAATAACAGACAAGACATGAAGTCTAAATCTACATCATAAAATGAACCAGTAATGAAATTTTCAAATTTGCCCATTCTGCTAATACAACGCCCAACTCTTTAAATGTAAAGTGAATCATGCCGTAAGATATTATCCTTCCTCAACAAACACCTCAAAGATGAGATGAACAAGTTTAATACAAGACTTTTCATTTTCTTATTTTGAAGAATTTCAATATGATTTGCAGATGCAACAGTAACTAAATAGTGAAAAAAAAAACTCCAATCTAAATTCAATAGCCAATCAGTAAATTATATATATATATATATATATATATATATATATATATATATATATATATATATATATATATGATGATGATGATGGCCGTCCACTCGTGACCGAGGAAGACCATTGCCAACCTTCAGGAACATTGTGTGCTCTGGGACTAACTTATATTTTGCATTTGTGGCTATGGTGGCTAATGAGCCCTGCTCTTGACAAGCATACATGGCTGCAGTCGTGTATGTATATATATATATACACGCACACACATACATACATACACACACACACATGTACATATAGATATATAGGCAAATCAATAATAAAAACAGGAAAAACAGAAGTCAAAAGGACATACACAGTGAATACATTAGATTCGCTCAGAGAAAGTTTGAAATGGGAAAAAGAGGGGGTGTGACCATCAGGAAAAGGAAAAAATCCAGAGAGAAGAAAGAGAATAGTCTGAGAAAACCATGTGTACTGTTACATTATATATATATATATATATATATATATATATATATATATATATTAGTTTGTGCACTATTGAGGTCAAACGTGTTTTAATTCTTGACAAATGATCAAAGCACAGAATTGGATAAGTTTATTCCATAATTCCAGCACAATTAGATGGGGCTGACTATAAAAACTGAAACAAAGAAATAAAGAGTGAAATGAAGAAACTAAAAAAATACAAATGAGCCTCTCATAAATACTATGCTAATAACCATTTAAGAGCATTCTAAAATTCTTCCTAATTTTAGCACAAAGCTAGCAATTTTGAAGGAAGTTGGCAAGTCAAGTCGATTACATCAACCCCAGTATTTGACTGGTACTGGTACTTATTTTATCAATCCTGAAAGGATGAAATGCAAAGTCAACCTCAGCAGCATTTGAACTACCAAAGAGACAGAACAAATACTGCTAAGTATTTTGTCCGACATGCAATCTAATAATGATTTTAAGTTTGGCATAAGGCCACATATTTGTTGAATAAGTACATTCAATGTTTCACTCTGAAGAGATAAAAGGTAAAATCAACATCAACAGAATGTATTTAAACAGCAAATGTAGTTACTTCCTTAACTGTATCTACCAAAGTATTAGTAATAGTCACATCACCTGAAACTGGACCTTTAGATTGCTAGTTTCCTTTTAGCTAGAATATAAAGAACATCACAAGGGAGATGTATCGACTAACTCTCTCAAACAAATTATGGTGATGAAGAAAATGAAATCAGTTTAACGCTATCTGGACTAGTCTCCCTGCAACTTTTGTCACTTTTCAGTATACACAAGAATCTCCCAAAATTTATTGAAGAAGCACTATCAAGGGGTACCCAAAAGAAACTGGAATTTTGCAATATTATTGTATTCACTTAGCTTTATATGTTTGTACTTTTATCGCCTTCCAAGTATTCTCCATTTGAAGCAATGCATTGGTCCAGACGAGTTTTCCACTGTTTGAAGTAGTCCTGGGACTCTTGTGAAGTGATGCTTTTTAACATCTCTGTTGTTTTTTTCTTCACCTCTTCCACATCTGCAAAACGTTTTCCTTTGAGGACTTTTTGCATTCAGGGGAATGCAGAGAGTGAGATCAGGCAAATAGGGAAGATAAGTAAGTGGGGTCATAGAGTGAGATCAGGTAAATAGGGAGTGCACAGGTGCATTGTCATGATGAAACCACAACACTCCACTTTGCCACAGGTTGTGGCATTTTCACCTCACATCATGCAAACATTTCGGAACTTCCAAGTAAAATATCTGGTAAACAGTTTGACCAGGAGGAACAAATTTTGTGTGGACAATTCCTTTCACATCAATGAAACAAATCAGCATCATCTTGACATTGGACTTGACACACTTTTTTGGGGTGTGGTGACAATGAATGCTTCCACCGACTTCATTGCTGCTTCCTTTCCAGATCATAGCCGTAGCAGCAGAATTTATCACCAGTGATGACCTTCGTATAAAAAGTCCAGATCAACTTGCAACTGTTCATTCAGTTCACGACACACATTCAATTGTTACTGTTTTTGATGTTCTGTGAGCAAGCAAGGCACAAAACTAATTTTACTGCAACTCTTTTCATTCACAATTCTTTGCTAAGAATTCATTGGCAGGAGCTCCAGGACACACCAGTCATATCAACAAGTTCGTCAACTGTTCGGCAATGGTCCTCTAAGATCAGTTCATGAATTTTCATGATGTTTTCATTCACTCAGCAGGTCAACAGTCGCCCTGAACAAGGTTGGTTTTCAAGCAACAATGCACCATTCCTAAAGCATGAAAACCACTTGTAAACTTGTGTTTTGCTCATGGCAGCATCTTTGTAAGCTGTTTGAAGCCTGACAACTATTTTGGTTGCCATTTTCCCCAGCAGAAAACAGAATTTCATGGAGGCATGCTGTTCCTTCATTTCAGCCATCACAAAAATCGATGAACAGAGAAGCACTGCCAAACAAAGATGCACTACGTGGCAGTACAACATTATTCAACAACACCGGTTGGCAGATTGCTGCCTGGAGGTCACATCAAGTGGCTTCTAGTGGCGGAAGCCTGAACTATACTGGGCTTGTCCCACAGAGAACATGCGATTAAGGATACCTGTGGAAGAGGTAGACCCAGGAAGACTTGGGATGAGGTGGTGAAGCATGACCTTCGAAAATTAGGCCTCAATGAGGCAATGACTTGTGACCGAGACCTTTGGAAATATGCTGTGCGTGAGAAGACCCGGCAAGACAAGTGAGACCATAACCTGTGGCCTTTACCAGGGGTGTAGCCAGCCCACTTATGTGTACCTTTCCTTCTTTGGACACAAAACGCTGCTTGCAAAGACCTGTTGAGGCAAGTGAAATCGAAAATTGAACCAAATTCGTTGACTGGCACCCATGCCAACTTCCTTCATTGGACACAAAACTCAGCTTGTGAAGACCTGTTGGGGTAAGTGAGATCGAAACTGAACC